>NC_048302.1:53445140-53590972 GCF_013100865.1 Trachemys scripta elegans
GGGGGGGGGGGGGGGGGGGGGGGGGGGGGGGGGGGGTAGTTTGGTGCCTGCAGGGATCTTCCTGCAGGGTTAGTTTGTTTTCTGGTGCTGCTGAATGTTAACAGAAAAACCGCAGCACTCTACTTGCCTGAAGGGGCCCAGACAAGCACCACCACACTGCCCCCCCCCCAACTGGCTGAGATTGGCCAGGCTTCTGCAGCACTCTACAAGCTATGCTTGGTATGTTGGAAAGCACGGACGGCGCTGAAGCTTACCATGGCCGCATGCAAGCCGAATTCTGTTGCCCAGACCTGTGATTGATCTCTAGCAGCAAAGCCACAGGCACTCAGCATTAAGAGGCAAAATGCGACCTTGCACAGAAATCACATGTGCTATGTAATGTGAACAGTGTTGGTCACCGTGAAAGAGTATAAGCATTGTTCTGCAAAATGTAGCTTTTAAAACAATTCTCTCTTTTTTCCCCTCCCTACAGCAGCTGCAAATTCCTCAAGCCTCCCTCCTCCATCCCGAAGGTTATCACAGATAAGGCGTCGTAAGAAGAAGACGCGGGAGGACATGTTTTCTGAAATTATGCAATCCAGCAGGAGTGACAGAGCTCATCTGAATGAGTGGAAGGAAACAGTTTCAAAGTATAGGAAAGAAGTCAGTGAACGTGAGGACAGGAGGGACCAACGTGAGGAGAGGAGGGACCAACGTGAGGAGAGGAGAGACGATCGAGATGAGAGATGGCGGCAGGAAGACCAGAGGATGAAGGATGCAACGCTGGGGCTGCTCCGGCGTCTGGTGGAGGTTCAGGAACGGCTGCTGGAAAACAGACTGCCGCTTCAGCCCCTGTTCCACCCTCCCCCCTCCCCATGTTCCGTATCCTCCTCACCCAGACGTGTAAGAACGCGGGGGGGGAGGCTCCGTACACCTTCCCATTCCACCCCAGTAGACAGCCCAAGCAAAAGGCTGTCATTTTTTTAACCTTTTCTTTGTGGCTTTTTCCTTCCCAGCAATCCTCCTCCCAAATACCACCCGGGTTCCCTCCCTCTTTTTCTAATCTATTAATAAAGAATAAATGATTTTTAAATGATAGTGACTTTATTTGGTTTGAAAGAAAGCTGGGGGAAGGGGCAGGGTGGGTTCCTTACAGAAAATCAGTCAGTAAAGGGGGAGGGTATTCATGAAGGAGAAACAAACAGATATTTCACACGGTAGCCTGGCCAGCCATGAAACTGGTTTTCAAAGCTTCTCTGATGCACAGCGCTTCATGGTGTGATCTTCTAATCGCCCTGGTGTCTGGCTGCGCGTAATCAGCAGCCAGGCGATTTGCCTCAGCCTCCCACCCCGCCATAAAGGTCTCCCCCTTACTTTCACAGAGATTGTGGAGCACACAGCAAGCAGAAATAACAATGGGGAGATTTCTTTGGCTGAGGTCAGAGCGAGTCAATAATGAACGCCAGCGGCCTTTTAAACGGCCAAATGCACATTCTACCACCATTCTGCACTTGCTTAGCCTGTAGTTAAACAGCTCCTGACTCCTGTCCAGGCTGCCTGTGTATGGCTTCATAAGCCATGGCATTAAGGGGTAGGCTGGGTCCCCAAGAATAACTATGGGCATTTCAACATCCCCAACGGTTATTTTCTGGTCCGGAAAGTAAGTCCCTTGCTGCAGCCCTTTAAACAGAGTAGTGTTCCTGAAGACGCGAGCGTCATGAACCCTTCCCGCCCAGCCCGCGTTGATGTTGGTGAAACGTCCCTTGTGATCCACAAGTGCTTGCAGCACCATTGAAAAGTACCCCTTGCGGTTTATGTACTCGGTGGCTTGGTGCTCCGGTGCCAAGATAGGGATATGGGTTCCGTCTATTGCCCCACCACAGTTAGGGAATCCCATTGCAGCAAAACCATCCACTATAGCCTGCACATTTCCCAGAGTCACTAACTTTCGTAGCAGCACCTGAGTGATTGCTTTGGCTACTTGCATCACAGCAGCCCCCACAGTAGATTTGCCCACTCCAAATTGATTCCCGACTGACCGGTAGCTGTCTGGCGTTGCAAGCTTCCACAGGGCTATCGCCACGCGCTTCTCAACTGTGAGGGCTGCTCTCATCTTGGTATTCTGGCGTTTCAGGGCAGGGGACAGCAAGTCACAAAGTTCCATGAAAGTGCCCTTACGCATGCGAAAGTTCCGCAGCCACTGGGAATCGTCCCAGACCTGCAACACTATGCGGTCCCACCAGTCTGTGCTTGTTTCCCGGGCCCAGAATCAGCGTTCCATGGATAGAATCTGCCCCATTAACAACATGATCTCCAAAGCACCGGGGCCTGTGGTTTCACTGAATTCTGTATCCGTGTCTGTGTCCATGTCCTCATCATGCTGCCGCCGCCGCTGCCTCCTCTCCTCGTTTTTCTGGTCCTGGCTGAGCATAAACTCCACGAGAACGCGCGAGGTGTTTGCAATATTCATGAGTGCTGTCTTGACCTCAGCGGGCTCCATGCTTGCCGTGGTATGGAGTCTGCAGTGTTCACCCACCCAAGAAAAAAGGCGCGAAAATGGTTGTCTGCCGTCCGTTGCTTTCATGCAGGGAGGGAGGGAGGGAGGGAGGAAGTGAGACTGTACCCAGAACCACCTGCGACGATGTTTTTTGTCCCATCAGGCACTGGGATCTTAACCCACAATCCCAATGGGCGCGGGAGACTGCGGGAACTATGGGATAGCTATGGATTTGCTACCCACAGTGCAACGGTGCAGAAATCGACGCTAGCCCCGGTACTTGGACGCACACCACCGAATTACTGTGCTAGTGTGGCCGCACTCATTTCGACTTTATACAACCTGTATCTCAAATCCGAATTATCTAAATTCGGATTAATCCCGTAGTGTAGACATACCCACTAAGGTTGAAAGCTTGTCACTGATTTTTCCAATAGCGAACGGGGTTATTTATAGTTCTGTCTCTGACATCCAGGATTTGTCTCTAGGGCTGGAAAAAGAAAAGGAAAAAAAAAAAACAGCTACATATCATTTGATTATTGCAAAGACTACAGATCCAGTTCATATTTTGTTGGGGGCAGTGCAACTCAGGCTGATAGCACTAGGTTACCGCAGGTTCCCTAGTGAGCAGCCAGTGGAACCTTTGGTCACAGGAAGAGACAGCTCAGCTGCATGCAAGGCAGTATGGCCTAGTGGAGTAACCAAGGGAGTAAGAAGCTCTGACAAAACTCCCTCTCTGTGCCAAGTGACACAGGCCAGAACTTTCAAAGCTGGGTCTCTAAAGTTAGGCACCTACATCCAGTGCAGTACAGTAGTATTCAGTGTAAGTTATGAGCCTCCAGCGAGAAGCAGAAACAGCTGCAGGGCAAGAACAAGATTGCCTGTTTTATATTTTCCTTCAGCAGACACGACATTGCTGGAAAAGTAGTTTTCTTTCTCTAGTGTGTTTGGTTAATTAATATTGATCATCTCTATACTAGCAAAACTTCCTTGTCCCAAATGCAGTTACACCATGGCTACAGGCCTGGATAGCTGATGGATTTTCTTCTATTGTAGAAGAGAGTTAGGTAACAGAACATGTTTTGTTCAGTAACATCAAAGCTAACACAGACCAAGCTACCTCAAAGTAGTTCTACATAAAGGAACAATAGTTTAGAACTGTTTTACATTTTCCCACTTTCGGGAATAACAAAAGAATAGAAGGCAGTTTGCTGCCAGTTGGCACCATATGTGGAGAACAGATAGGCACTCAGTTACTATGGTGATGGAAAGCAGCATAAAACCCTATAATAGAAGGGGTTAAATGGGACTCAAGCATCCTTGTGCTGGCCCTCTGCATGGTGTGAATGTCACCATTACAGAAATAAGATGCACAGGAACAATGGAAAAATGTGAAATTTGCAGAAAATAGAATGGGTTTGTTTTACTCTTTGCATCGTATGGTGATGGCCATGCACATATTTGCATAGTTACTAATGGTGCATGAAATATTACTCAAAATTTGAGTTAGGCACTTACTGTTATGAAAACTGAATCATTTTTTGTGGGGGGGGGGGGAATAAATTTCCATGTTAGATAAATTTTTTGCTCAGAAAAATAACTCCCCTTTCTAATGAAAGGCAGCTTTAGAATTTGATTTTGACATGTTTTCATTGCAAAACAGACATTAAATTGAATATCCTGCGAAAGCAAAATCTTAGTAGCTTGTCACCCAAAATGAAATGGCCAAAAAGTTTTTGCAAAAGTGTCTTGACCAGTTTTATACAGCTCTCCTACTTTTAGGTGCTGTTCAAGCAAAGCATGTAGGCAAGTGAGTAATTTTAAGCTATAGATTTGCTTAGGTGCTTTGCTAGATCAGAAACCTTACTGTCTTTTTAAAATCCACATTATCAGCTCAGGCAGTCTGAAATTTGCCTCCCACTGGAGTTACATGAAATGTTCACAACAAAACTTAGAACCTTGGGAAATGAGCCTAGTTTCAGAGTTATATACTCAGAGTTTGTCTTGATCAGGCTGCAAAGGTGGTTTTTAGAATATGTTAGCTAGCACATTCAAAGTAAGGGCTTGTCTACATACAATTATTTTACCACTTTAACTGTTGATGCACTTATATTGGCATGTAATCCCTCTGCCAGTTGCTGTTTGCCACAATAAGGACGTGGTTCAAATGCCTAAAAGTTCCTCTTAAAGTTAACATACCCCACTGGTGTTAACCCCACTCAGAAACCTGGGAAAACTAAATTCCTTCCCTGGGGGCCTTTAATAGGCAATACACCCCTGTTTGCAAGCACTGAGTTTGTATGAAACAAGGAAAACTTTATTAAGGGTAAAAGGGAACACACATCAATTTGGGAAAAACACAGCAACAATAAATCAACAATATACTTATATGAATAATAAGTAAAATGCCCATCCCCACAGTAAGTTAGGCAGTAGTCCTTTACCTCAGTTCCTCACCTGCTGGTGTGAATGTCTGATAAGCCAATGGGGGACGAAGGGGGAGAAGAGTGTGAGGTAACATTTTTTTATTGGACCAACTTCTGTTGATGAGTGTGGCAAGGTGACAACTCAGCGGCATAGCGCCTCCTGCTGGTTGTCCAGGGAATTAGCTCTTTGCCAGCTCCAGAGCACCCTCTGCCGGCTGATGTCTCGCCTGCCGCTGGCCCCCATGTCCCTCCCCGGACCCCAGTGCCCTTTGCCCAGGGGTTCTGCCCACCGCAGTACCCCCTCACTCTGGGTCTCCCCTCCCAGGGGAACCCCCAACCCTCTATCCCTGCCTTGCCTCAGTGGCTACTGCCAGTCACCATCTAGCCCCCACTCACTGGGCCAGACGGTAGCCAGTTAACCACTAATCCTCGGCAAGGGGGGTTAGACCAGCTGCCTCTGCCTATTCCTGGGCTGCCCCTCTGCAGCCCTAGTACCCTTTTGTGGGCCCTTGACTCAGCTTGCGGCTTAGCTAGGCTGGAGCTCCCCAGCTCCCTCTGCCCTTCCCCAGCACTGCTTTACCCTAGGTACCCTCCTCAGCTTCCCAGGCAGCCAGGTTCTTCTCTCTCAAGAGTCTAGAGAGAGAGTCTCTTTTTCCTTCTGGCCCACCGCCCTCTTATAAGGGCCAGCTGGGCCCTGATTGCACTGTGTGGCTGCTTTCCCAATCAGCCCAGCTTTTCCCCTGCCACAGCCCTCTTCTAGGGCTGTTTTAAGCCCTTCAGGGCAGGAGTAGTGTAACCACCCCGCTACAATGGGAAAGACAAGCTGTCGAGCTTACCCAGAGCTCTGTGTAGCTTGAAAGCTTGTCTCTCTCACCAAAAGGAGTTGGCCCATTAAAAGACATTATCTCACCCACCTTGTCTCTCTAATATCCTGGAAGCAATATGGCTATAACAACACTGCATACAACAATGATAAGCAAATGTCCTTTAGACATAATTTCCCCTCTGTTCCCCTTCACTGCATCCCATTTATGGTTTGGTATCAGTGGATAGTATAGTCCTAGAACCTGGGAGTGCACTCAGGCAGTCCTGTTTCCAGTTCTTAGGGTACGTACTGCCTGGTCTGTTCCTGAGGCTCCACCACCTAATCCAGCTGTAATGATTTCAGCTACAATGATTGGTGTCAGGAGAAGGGGGTTCACCAGAGTTTACTCTGCTCTGTTACTGACACCTGCTTAGCTACTTTAGTGCTGTCTCTCACCATGAAGGTATCTCTGCATTATCTCTTTGCAAGGCCTTCAGCAGAGGAAGATGCAAGATAGACACCTACCCCCTCTCCTCAGTACAGTCTTACTACCCCTGAAATTCAGAGTTCATTTACAGTTCCGATGACTCCAATGAGTGTCAAAGGATTTCTGGGTAGAAAGTTTATGCAAATGAAGCTCTCTCTGTAGCTGCTCTTTCTCCTCTTCACCAAGAGATGGTGGCAGAGAGCTCCTTTCTGTATGGAGCTTGTATCTATCTGAAGTTCTGAATAAACAAACTTATGAAGCAGCTTGTGGCTGCTTTTTTTCCTTGTTCACCGACAGAGTGTAGTAGCAAGCGCCCTACCCTCTATAACTTCAGGCCAAAGGGTGTACAAGTAAAGAGGTGATTATACAGGAGCAAAAAGAACAGGAGTACTTGTGGCACCTTAGAGACTAACAAATTTATTAGAGCATAAGCTTTCGTGGACTACAGCCCACTTCGGATGCATCCGAAGAAGTGGGCTGTAGTCCACAAAAGCTTATGCTCTAATAAATTTGTTAGTCTCTAAGGTACCACACCTACTCCTGTTCTTTTTACGGATACAGACTAACACGGCTGCTACTCTGAAACTGTCATTATACAGGAGCAAGTTATTCTCATATAAGGCATGAATTATTTTGCTTTTAAAAATATCACACTCCTAATCAAAATAGTAAAATTGCTACTAAAACTGCAGTAGACCAGGCCTAACTTGTTCTAAAACTCTACTGTAGACAAGGCAAGCTGGTTGAATTGAAACCTAGGGCTCCTCTCTAGGGTTTGTCTACTCTAAACTCAAATTCATTGATTGCCTATTAACTCAAGTTAGTTCACAAGTTTGCACATGCTAGTCTGGACACATTGGTAAGCTATGAACTTGAGTTAAAAACTCAAGTGTAGACATACTCCCAAGTAAAGTACAACATGCCAAGGGGAAGGGTTGTTTCTGTACCCGTATATAAACATTTTCTTTGGTTTCAAAACATTAATCCACTGAATTTTGCCTCTGTCTTCCCTTCCCAGGGTCTCTTGGCCTACTGTGTTCTGGGTACCTTACATTATTATCTCAGCAAGTTGAAAGTGGATGTAGATGTCAAAAGGGAATTGGAGTGCACTCACATCCACATCTTCTGTCATATTCATTGAGCTGAACTGCAGCTCAACAGAACATGCTGTTTTATGTTTCATACCTTTGTCTTAAAAGTAAAATAATTTTGTTACTGTAAACAAGGACTCCTTGCTTCTTCGCGAACAATATGCTAGGCCTTATTCTCCACTGTTTTACACCTTGTGCAGTTATTTACACCTGAGCAAAATGAGCACTAAGTGAATGCAAGATGCTACCAAATCAAGTAGCATTTGACCCCCTCTCAACCCATTTTATTTCACTCGCACTTGGCACAGGAGTGAATATATACAAGGTGCCAGGCAGTGTAGAATCAGCTCTACTACCTACACAGCAGTGTTCAAATACTTTTCCTGCTAGCCTATATTATAAAGTGGTACCTCTTTGGGAAACCAAGCTACAACAGGATAATGTTGCAACATGGTTAAAATAATATTTAGTCTTCCAGTGTAGACAGAACTATTAGCAGTGTTCCTTGTGGTGTATTTGAAAACTGTGTTGGAATTGTAGGCTGTAACTTTAATTGTAAGGGGTTTCCTGAACCTGGCTTACAGGCTAGGGGGCTTTGTAGGCAAGCATGGGATCAGAGTCAGCCTAGAACAGAATGTGGTGAGTTATGCCTCTCTGCGTTGGGGAGCAGCTTGCTTTGTCTCTCTCTGTTTTTGGTTATTGTGTGTTATCGCTCCGGATTCTAAGTATAAAAGTAGTGTTACCTAACAACTTTCCAGCAAGAGTATTTGATGTTTTAGCTAACTTCTCTGTGAGTATGCTGTGAACACATTAATGAACCATGTTTATAGCTTAGAATTTAACAGAACTTTATCCTGGCTCAAGAACATATTTAAAAGAAGACTACAGCAAGAGCAAACAATATTCTATATGTGATGGCAGACTATTGTGTTGTAACCAGCTCCACAATCACTGTGATTGCATATAGTATAGGTAGGGCAAGGCCTTTTTCAACTGATACATAGAAAAACTAATAATTGTCCTGAAAACTTGTAAACAATCTCAATAGGTTTCACGTGGTAAGATCAGACCAGGGCCGGCTCTGGCTTTTTTGCCGCCCCAGGCAAAAAAGCCTCCCGCCGCCCCCCCGGCGGGGAGTGCGGCAGGGGAGGGCAGCGAGCCCGGCCACGGCCCCGCTGTCCCCGGCCAGCCGGAGCGCCGAGGGGAGGGCAGCGAGCCCAGCCGCGGCCCCACTGTCCCGAGCCGGCCAGAGTGCCAGGGGGAGGGCAGTGAGCCCGCTGCGACTCTGCTCTCCCCAGTGAGCGCCGCTCCCAACCAGGTGCCGCCCCAAGCATGTGCTTGGTAGGCTGGTGCCTGGAGCCAGCCCTAGATCAGACTTCTATTTAGTCATTACTTTTCATGTATTTTGAATGAAAGTCTTGATTGTTTTCCAGCTCTGGTGAAGCTGTTGGTATGATGTCTCATGAAGCCAAAACAAAGCAGCTCAAACTTTGAATCAATAAAAAGTGCTTAAAGCTAGAATTCAAAAATGGGGTTATTATTCATGTAATGCATCATGTATTTCTGAAATACACAGAACCTCTCTGAAAGCTATCTGCTTAGCTTTCTGTGGAACTCTCTGCTCCTCGCTTTCTAGGACTTTGATTCTCTAAGTTACTAAGTACGTGCCTAACTTCAAGCATGTAAGTAGTCCAATTGAAGTATTTTGCTTCAATGGGGCTACTCATGTGCTTAAAATTCTACCATAGACAAGGCAAATCATACTTTAGCACATGCTAGCTGGCTGGGTTGAAGCTATCTAACAGATTTTAAGGAAACCACCTTTAGCCTAGTCTAGATAAACACTCAGAGACTGTGAGATGCCACAGACTGATATGCCAATGCCACAGATATGTAGAGGACATTCAGTTGAATCTGGCTCTTTATTTCTAATAAATACGTCTGTTAATACCAAGATATCCCAAGGTAGTGCAGAGTCTTAAAATCATAGAATCATAGAAATGTAGTACTAGAAGGGACCTCGAGAGGTCATCTAGTCCAGTCCCCTGAACTGAGGCAGAACAAAGTATTGTCTAAACCAGTGCTTCTCAAAGCTGGTCCGCTGCTTGTTCAGGAAAAGCCCCTGGCGGTCCGGGCCAGTTTGTTTACCTACCGCGTCCGCAGGTTCAGCCGATCGTGGCTCCCACTGGCCGCGGTTCACCGCTCCAAGCCAATGGGAGCTGTGGGAAGCAGCGCAGGCTAAGGGATGTGCTGCCTGCAGCTTCCCGCAGCCCCCATTGGCCTGGGATGGCAAACCGTGGCCAGTGGGAGCCGCGATCGGCCAAACCTGCAGACATGGCAGGTAAACAAACCGGCCCAGACCACCAGGGGCTTTCCCTGAACAAGCGGCGGACTGGCTTTGGGAAGCATTGGTCTAAACCATCCCTGACAGGTATTTGTCTAACCTGTTCTTAAAAATCTACAATGATGGAGATTCCGCAACTTCCCTAGGTAAATTGATGGAGTGCTTAACTACCCTGACGGGTAGGAAGTTTTTCCTAATGTCTAACCTAAACCTCTCTTGACGCAATTTAAGCCCATTACTCCTTGTCCTGTCCTCATAGGATTAGGAGAACAGTTTATCACCTTCCTCTTTATAACAACCTTTTATGTACTGGAACACTGTTATCAACATGTCCCCCCTCAGTCTTCTCCAGACTAAACAAATCCAGTTTTTTCAATCTTTTCTCATAGGTTATGTTTTCTAGACCTTTAATCATTTTTGTTACTCTCCTCTGGACTTTCTCCAATTTTTCCACATCTTTCCTGAAGTGTGGTGCCCAGAACTGGACACAGTACTCCAGTTGAGGCTTTATCAGTGCTGAGTAGAGTGGAAGAATTATTTCTTATGTCTTGCTTACAACATTCCTGCTAACACATCTCAAAATGTTTGCTTTTTTTGCAACAGTATCACATTGTTGACTCATTTAGTTTGTGATCCACTATAACCTCCAGGTTCTTTTCTGCAGTATTCCTTCCTAGGCAGTCATATCCCATTTTGTATTTGTGCAGTTGATTATTCCTTCTTAAGTGTAGTTCTTTCCATTTGTCCTTATTAAATTTTATCCTATTTATTTCAGACCATTTCTCCAGTTTGTCAAGGTCATTTTGAATTCTAACTCTAACCTCCAAAGTGCTTGCAACCCCTCCCAGCTTGGTATCGTCTGCAAACTTTATAAGTGTACCCTCTCTGCCATAATTCAAATAATTTTTGAAGATATTGAATAGACCTGGACTCAGGACAGATCCCTTTAGAATCTCACTCAATTTGCCCTTCCAGCTTGAGTGTGAATCATGCCAGATTCCTTATTGGTCTTAGGCAAGCAGGTTGCAATAGGGAATACTACTACTACTTACGTAGCGCTTATCAAATATAGCTCCAAAAGCACCTTTAGAGGTAACTAAGCGTCTTTTTCTATCTGGGGAATCTGAGATACAGAGAATGCTTTCTTCCATTCTTAACTACCCAGAAAACATTCTGATGAGGAGGAGTTAGCCATTGTGATCAACACCTTCACTACTTCCGTCTTAGGGTATGTCTACACTGGCAAGTTTCTGCACCACAAGTTATACCACTTTTATTAAAATGCTGGAATTAAACCGTTGTTGCGAGGTCACACTGTGCTCCTTGTGACGCTGGAGCGCATCCACATTAGCAGCTCTTGCAACAGCAAAGACAGCCGTGCATTGTGGTAGCTATCCCACAAGCAACTGGCCACAGGATGCTTTGGGAAGGGTTTGCAATGCCTCATGGGGCAGGCACAGCATCACATGATGCAGGTTTCCCAATCCCATTGTTCCATGGGCATCCTACTACATTGCCAGCTGCTTTTCAACTGAAGCGGGGCAGGGGGAGTGTGTGACGGAGTGTGTGTGTGTATGGACGGGGGGGGGAGAGAGAGACAGTCTGTTTTGGGGAACAACAAGGAGTCCAGTGGCACCTTAAAGACTAACAGATTTATTTGGGCATAAAGTTTCGTGGGTAAAAAACTTCTTCAAATGCATGGAGTGAAAATTACAGATGCAGGCATTATTATACTGACACATGAAGAGAAGGGGGTTACCTCACAAGTGGAGAACCAGTGTTGACAGGGCCAATTCAATCAGGGTGGATGTAGTCCACTCCCAATAATTGATGAAGAGGTGTCAATTCCAGGAGAGGCAAAGTTGCTTTTGTAGTGAGCCCGCCACTCCCAATCCCTATTCAAGCCCAAATTAATGGTGTTAAATTGCAAATGAATTTTTTAGTTCTGCAGTTTCTTTTTGAAGTCTGTTTCTGTAGTTTTTTTGTTCAAGTATGGCTACTTTTAAATCTGTTATAGAATGTCCAGGAAGATTGAAGTATTTTGCTACTGGCTTTTGTATGTTACCATTCCTGATGTCCGATTTGTGTCCATTTATTCTTTTACGTAGAGACTGTCCGGTTTGGCCAATGTACATGGCAGAGGGGCATTGCTGACATATGATGGCATATATAACATTAGTAGATGTGCAGGTGAATGAGTCCCTGATGGTGTGGCTGGTGTGGTTGGGTCTTCTGATGGTGTCGCTAGAGTAGATATGGGGACAGCGTAGGCAATGAGGTTTGTTACAGGGATTGGTTCCTGGGTTAGTGTTTCTGTGGTGAGTATTTGCTTCAGATTGGGGGGCTGTCTGTAAGCGAGGACTGGCCTACCTCCCAAGGTCTGTGAGAGTGAGGGATCATTTTCCAGTATAGGTTGTAGATCATTGATGATGTGCTGGAGAGGTTTTAACTGGGGGCTGTATGTGATGGCCAGTGGTGTTCTGTTATTTTCCTTGTTGGGCCTGTACTGTAGTACGTGACCTCTGGGTACCCGTCGTGCTCTGTCAATCTGTTTCCTCAATTCCCCAGGTGGGTATTGTAGTTTTAAGAATGCTTGATAAATATCTTGTAGGAGTTTGTCTCAATCTGAGGGATTGGAGCAAATTCGGTTGTATTTTAGGGCTTGGCTGTAGACAATGGATCATGCGATGTGTCCTGGATGGAAGGCATGTAGGTAAGTATAGCAGTCAGTAGGTTTCCGGTATAAGGTGGTGTTTATGTGACCATCACTTATTTGCACTGTAGTGTCCAGGAAGTGGATCTCTTGTGTGGACTGGTCCAGGTTGAGGTTGATGGTGGGGTGGAAATTGTTGAAATCCAGGTGGAATTCTTCAAGGGCCTTCTTCCCGTGGGTCCATATGATGAAGCTGTTAACAATGTAGCATAAGTAGAGGTGGGGCACTAGGGGACGAGAGCTGAGGAAGCATTGTTCTAAGTCAGCCATAAAAATGTTGGCACACTGTGGGGCCATGCGGGTACCCATAGCAGTGCCACTGACTTGAAGGTATAAGTTGTCCCCAAATCTGAAATGGTTGTGGGTGACGACAAAGTCACAAAGCTCAGCCACCAGGTATGCCGTGGCCTCATCAGAGATAGTGTTCTTGACAGCCTGTAGTCCATCCTCATGTGGAATATTGGTATAAAGAGCTTCTACATCCATGGTGGCTAGGATGGTGTTTTCAGGAAGATCACCAATGCATTGTAGTTTCCTCGGGAAGTCAGTGGTGTCTCGAAGATAGCTAGGAGTGCTGGTAGCGTAGGGTCTGAGGAGAGAGTCCAAATAGCCAGATAATCCCACTGTAAGAGTGCCAATGCCTGAGATGATGGGGCATCCAGGATTTCAAGGTTTATGGATCTTGGGTAGCAGATAGAATACTCCTGATCAGGGCTCTAGGGATGTGTCTGTGTAGATTTGTTCCCGTACTGTAGCAGGGAGTTTCTTGAGCAGATGGTGTAGTTTTAGTGGGATCAGAGGATAATGGCCTGTAGAATGTGGTGTTGGAGAGTTGCCTGGCACCCTCCTGTTCATAATCTGACCTGTTCATTATGACTACAGCACCTCCTTTGTCAGCCCCTTTGATTATATGTCAGAGTTGGTTTTGAGGCTGTGGATGGTGTTGAGTTCTGTACGGTTGAGGTAATGGGGCAAGTGATGCTGTTTGTTCAATTTCAGCCTGTGCACGTCTGCGGAAGCACTCTATGTAGAAGTCCAGTCTGTCATTTCGACCGTCACGAGGAGTCTACTCAGAATTCTTCTTGTAGTGTTGATAGGAGGGTTCCTGTGGGTCAGTGCACTGTTCAGTGGTGTGTTGAAAATATTCCTTGAGTCGGAGACCACAAAAATAGGCTTCCAGATCACCGCAGAACTGTATCATGTTCATGGGGGTGGTGGAGCAGAGAGTGTGTCAGCACGCAGTCTTGTAAGTTCAGACAGCAGCAGGAAGCAACCAGTCCTGAGGAAGGGGAAGGGGGAAACCTCAACATCAGCCCCCGCCAGGGCCAGCTCCAGGGTTTTGGCCGCCCCAAGCAAGCCCCCCCCCCCCCGCCAAAAAAAAAAGCCGCGATCACGATCGTGATCTGCGTCAGCAATTCGGTGGAAGGTCCTTCGCTCCTAGCGGGAGTGAGGGACCGTACGCTGAATTGCCACCCAATAGCTGGACCTGCCGCCCCTGTCCGGAGTGGCCGCCCCAAGCACCAGCTTGCCTGGAGCTGGCCCTGGCCCCTGCCTCCCACCCTGGGCTCTCTGCACAGCAATCTCTCTCTCTCTCTCTCTCTCACACATACACACACATACACACACACACACACACACACACACACACACACACACACGCCTGCCTCTGTGTTCAATAGCACGAGCATTCCACATTAATGGTTTGCTTTGTGTTCTGGAGCAGATCAGCACAGTACACAAGGGCTGTCAGAAAAGGTGCTTTTAAAGGGGACGAGTGCATGTCTCCAGGGCAGCCGAGTTCAAAATAATGAGCAGAGCGGTCACTTGAGGCATTAGGGGACAGCTCCGGAGGCCAATTACAGCACAGAAAGCAATCAAGTGTCTACACAGGCAATAGAGTGCTGGAGCCTCTGCGCAAATAGCCTTATGACTCTCGTTGAGATGGTTTTTTTGCAGCGCTGCAACTGAGGAGTTTCTTCGCACAAAGAGGCTTGGCAGTGTGTACACGGCTGCAGTTTGAGTGCAAAAAGCTGCTTTACTGCACAGAAACTTGCCAGTGTAGACAAACCCTTAGATTACTGCAACTTTCACTCTAGCAGGTGTTGAATGCAAGAGATTTAAGTAGGCTGAAGCTCGTGCAGCATGCAGTTGTATTGCAACTATAGTCTATTTTCTATATAGACTATATCTAGTTAGCTTTCATAGTCCCTTTTCATACTGTACGTTTCTCTTAAGGTATATTTCATTTTGCTAGACATTTTTAGTGTCTAGCAAAGCACAGCGATCACTCTATATCTGACCTATCAGTCCTCATTCTCAAAGGAAACCTGTACAACACTTTGAAAAGATGAGCCTGAGAGCTTAAATTCATTACTTTGCTAGACACTAAAAATCATGTACTGAATAGAGACACTGGTTTATGGCTTATTACAACAATCTATAACCCACTAACCACCCCCTCTCAACTGTCTTTCCCCCCTCCCTCTGACTGGAGGGTTGTTAATGGACCACTTCACCTTGAAAGGTCCATTGAAATATGTGGTAACTGTTTATGCCAAACAATCTGCTCTGACTTGTATGTAGCTCTGACACTCTGTGTACAGTCAGGTATCCACTATAAATTTATATTGGTGTAACTACGTCACTCAGGGTCAGGGATGTGAAAAATCCACACCTCTGATCTAACCCTTGGTGTAGACAGCACTATCTGATGGGAAGGCTCCTCCTGTCCACATAGCTACTGCCTCTCGCAGAGGAGAATGAACCTCACCGACAGGAGAAGCTCTCCTGTCAGTATAGTAGCATCTTCACTGAAGCTCTCCAGCAGCACAGCTGCACTGGTGAAGCTGCGCTGCTGCGGCATTTTAAGTATAGACCTGCCCTACTTTTCCCAGGCCTGCAGAAGAGCTCTGTGTTAGCTCAAAAGCTTCTCTCTCGCTCACCAACAGAAGTTTGTCCACCATGTCTCTTTAGATTTACCATATTTAATCTCATTTCATGTGTTTCACCTCCTTGTCACATCACAGTCTGATTCTATGAGTTAGCTACCTAAGTATGTGTAAATGCCTCTGGCAAACTTTTCCCCTGATTTCAGTTACATTTTCCTGTAGAACATTAATAAAGAGTCCCACTTTCCATGAGAACATTGTTAAAAGGTACAGTTATTCATGATAATTATGAGATGGCTTGAGTGTTTGCTTTAACTAGGATTAACTAAGAAACATTTTAAAAACCACAGGGTATGCTAGTTGCAATGTTAACAGTGTGTAATTAAAGGGTATAGGATTAACACAGTAAATATGTAAAACCTGCATAGATCAGTAGGGGAAATGGGAATATTTGAATCTAAATACAGGAGAATTATGAATATAATTCTTGTGAGTGTTGATGGCATTAACTGCGAAAATCCCTGTGAATCAAAATGCTCATATATGCCCCGGGGGTATATTTTCTATGTGTAACGTATATCAGCAGGGCTGCCACTAGCATTCATGGAAACTGTGTGACCGAATTCCCATGCATCCTACTGAAAATTATTTTCTTAGGGTCAAATCGTGCTTCTCTTATTCATACAAGTCATTGGTCGCATTGACGTCAAATATGATAGTAAGACAAGCACAATTTGGCCCTTATTGCCTTCTTTTTAAAAAATAGAGCCAGATTGTAAACCCATTACTCTCATTGGTTACTCGCAGGAGTAGTCCCATTGATTTAAAGGTTCACAGACTGACTCACAGCAACTTGCTTGTGACAGTTACCTGACATGAACTTCAACTTTGTGCATGGAACAAGATAATGCCCCCAGCAGACTCAGATGCAGCTGAAGCAATATTAGGCTTTATTTACTCCTGGGGCATTCTGCTCCAAAAAATTAAAAATTCTGTGCACAATATTTTAAAATTCTGCAACATTTTGCAAATTTTATTTGTCAAAATAACACTACATAATTACCCAAGTTTCAATTATTTTGGCAATTTATTTCAAAATACCTATCAGCAAGTATATCTGTAACAATACAGACACACAAAAATTCCCCCAGGAGTAAAGTGTTAAAGAAACCCCTATGACAACCCAGTTCTTGTTTCTCTGCCTCCTTCCCTTCCCCAGAGCCCTGGGGGTAGGGGGAGAGAGCAGACACCCCAACCCCTCTCCCCCAGACCTCCAGCCAATATACGCAAACCCCTCCTCTCCAGAGCCCAGAACAGAAAGTATTTTAATTTGTTGCTTTTCCGTTTCACTGACTGTCCCATTTTTCTGTCATTATGAGAAAAGGTAAGTAGGCCTTTTCAATTTACCTTCTGTATGTCATTCAGTATGTTGTATACCTCTATCATGCATTCATTCCCTCTTTAAACTAAACTGTCCTAGACCTTGTCTACAATATGGGTGGTATAGCAGCACCGCTATGGTACTGCAGCTATACTGCTGAAGTGCCATAGTGTAGACACTTCCTACAGTGATGGAAGGGTCTTTTCTGTCATTGTAGATAAACCCTGGTCTACACTACGAGTTTAGGTCGAATTTAGCAGCGTTACATCGATTTAACCCTGCACCCGTCCACACGATGAAGCCGTTTTTTTCGACTTAAAGGGCTCTTAAAATCGATTTCTGTACTCCTCCCCAGACGAGGGGATTAGCGCTGAAATTGACCTTGCTGGGTCGAATTTGGGGTAGTGTGGTCTCAATTCGACAGTATTGGCCTCCGGGAGCTATCCCATTGTGACTGCTTTGGACAGCACTCTCAACTCTGAGGCACTGGCCAGGTAGACAGGAAAAGGCCCGCGAACTTTTGAATCTCATTTCCTGTTTGGCCAGCGTGGCAATCTGCAGGTGAGTGCAGATCTCATCAGCAAAGGTGACCATGATGGAGTCCCAGAATCGCAAAAGAGCCCCAGCATGGACCGAACAGGAGGTACGGGATCTGTTTGCTGTATTGGGCGACGAATCTGTGCTATCAGAACTCCATTCTAAAAGATGAAATGCCCAAACATTTGAAAAAATCTCCAAGGGCATGAAGGACAGAGGCTATAACAGTGCCGCATGAAACTTAAGGAGCTGAGGCAAGCCTACCAAAAAACCAGAGAGGCAAACGGCCACTCCGGGTCAGAGCCCCAGACATGCCGCTTCGATGATGAGCTGCATGCCATTCTAGGAGGTGCCCCTACAACTACCCCACCCCTGTGCTTTGACTCCGTCAATGGAGTAGCACGCAACAGGGATGCGGGTTTTGGGGACGAGGAAGATAGCTCACAGCAAGCAAGCAGAGAAACCATTTTCCCCGACAGCCAGAAACTGTTTCTCACCCTGGGCCTGGAGTCAGTACCCCCCAAACCCACCCAAGGCTGCCTCCCGGACCCGCCAAGCGGAGAAGGGACCTCTAGTGAGTGTACCTTTGTAAATATTATACATGAATAAAAGCAAGCGTGTTTAATGATTAATTTGTCCTGGCATTCGCAGCCAGTACAGCTACTGGAAA
Source organism: Trachemys scripta elegans (assembly GCF_013100865.1). Lineage (NCBI taxonomy): Eukaryota > Metazoa > Chordata > Testudines > Emydidae > Trachemys > Trachemys scripta. Next base: position 53,462,959 of record NC_048302.1, read on the forward strand.
AGTCTATTAACGTGTCTGGAGATGGAGCGGAAATCCTCCAGGGACATCTCCATAAAGCTCTCCTGGAGGTACTCCCAAAGCCTTTGCAAAAGGTTTCTGGGGAGGGCAGCCTTATTCCGTCCTCCATGGTAGGACACTTTACCACGCCAGGCCAATAGCACGTAATCTGGAATCATTGCATAACACAGCGTATGGTCCCAGTGTTTGCTGGCATTCAAACAACATCCGTTCTTTATCTCTCTGTGTTATCCTCAGGAGAGTGATATCATTCATGATCACCTGGTTAAAATAGGGTGATTTTATTAAGGGAACATTCAGAGGTGCCCATTCCTGCTGGGCTGTTTGCCTGTGGCTGAACAGAAATGTTCCCCGCTGTTAGCCATGCGATGGGGGGAGGGGTGAAGCGATCATCCCAGAGAATTGGGTAGGGGGTGGGGTTAGTTGGGTTTGTGCTGCACGTTAACCCGAAAACTGCAGCCCCTCCTTTTAAATTGCCAACCCATTTTAAATAAAGAGTCTACCCATTGTTCTTTAAATGTGTCTTTTTAACTACCACTCTCCCTTTTTTTCCCTCCACCAGCTGCAAATGTTTCAACGCTCACACTATCTTCTCCTTCCCAGAGGCTAGCAAAGATTAGAAGGTGAAAAAAATGCACTCGTGATGAAATGTTATCTGAGCTCATGCAGTCCTCCCACACTGAAAGAGCCCAGCAGAATGCGTGGAGGCAGACAACGTCAGAGTCCAGGAAAGCACAATATGAACGCGAGGACAGGTGGAGGGCTGAAGATGATAGGTGGCATCAACTTGGTGACAGAAGGCAAGAGGCAATGCTGAGACTACTGGAGGAACAAACTGATATGCTCCGGCGTATGGTTGAGGTTCATGAAAGGCAGCATGACAACACACCGCTGCTACAGCCCCTGTGTAACCAACCACCCTCCTCCCCAAGTTCCATAGCCTCCTCACCCAGATGCCCAAGAACACGGTAGGGGGGCCTCTGGGCACCCAACCACTCTATCCCAGAGGACTGCCCAAGCAACAGAAATCTGGCATTCAATAAGTTTTAAAGTGCAGTGTGTCCTTGTCTTTCCCTCCTCCCCCACCCCTCCCGGGCTACCTTGGCCGTTATCCCCCTAGTTGTGTGATGAATTAATAAAGAATGTATGAATGTGAAGCAACAATGACTTTATTGCCTCTGCAAGCGGTGATCGAAGGGGGGAGGGGAAGATGATTAGCTTACAGAGAAGTAGAGTGAACCAAGCGGTGGGGGAGGTTCATCAAGGAGAACAAACAGAACTTTCACACCGTAGCCTGGCCAGTCATGAAACTGGTTTTCAAAGCTTCTCTGATGCACACCGCACTCTCCTGTACTCTGCTAACCGCCCTGGTGTCTGGCTGAGCATAATCAGAGGCCAGGCGATTTGCCTCAACCTCCCACCCCGCCATAAACGTCTCCCCCTTACTCTCACAGATATTGTGGAGCGCACAACAAGCAGTAATAACAATGGGAATATTGGTTTCGCTGAGGTCTATCCGAGTCAGTAAACTGCGCCAGCGTGCTTTTAAACATCCAAATGCACATTCTACCACCATTCGGCACTTGCTCAGGCTATAGTTGAACAGGTCCTGACTACTGTCCAGGCTGCCTGTGTACAGCTTCATGAGCCATGGCATTAAGGGCTAGGCTGGGTCCCCAAGGATAACGATAGGCATTTCAACATCCCCAACAGTTATTTTCTGGTCTGGGAAGAAAGTCCCTTGCTGCAGCTTTTGAAACAGACCAGAGTTCCTGAAGATGTGAGCGTCATGTATCTTTCCCGGCCATTCCACTTTGATGTTGGTGAAACATCCCTTATGATCCACCAGTGCTTGCAGCACCATTGAAAAGTACCCCTTTCGGTTCATGTACTCGCTGCCGTGGTGCTCCGGTGCCAAGATAGGGATATGGGTTCCGTCTATCACCCCACCACAGTTAGGGAATCCCATTGCAGCAAAGCCATCCACTATGACCTGCACATTTCCCAGAGTCATTACACTGGATATCAGCAGCTCTATGATTGCGTTGGCTACTTGGATCACAGCAGCCCCCACAGTAGATTTGCCCACTCCAGATTGATGCTCGACTGACCAGTAGCTGTCTGGCATTGCAGGCTTCCACAGGGCTATCACCACTTGCTTCTCAACTGTGAGGGCTGCTCTCATCCTGGTATTCTTGTGCTTCAGGGCAGGGAAAAGCAAGTCACAAAGTTCCATGAAAGTACCCTTACGCATGTGAAAGTTTTGCAGCCACCGGGAATCGTCCCAGACATGCAACACTATGCAGTCCCACCAGTCTGTGCTTGTTTCCCGGGCCCAGAATCAGCGTTCCACGGCATGAACCTGCTCCATTAACACCATGATGTCCACATTGCTGGGGCCCATAATTTGGGAGAAGTCTGTGTCCATGTCCTCATCACTCTCGTCACAGCGCCATCACCTCCTCGCCTGGTTTTGCTTTTGCAGATTCTGGTTCTGCATATACTGCAGGATAATGCGCATGGTGTTTACAGTGCTCATAATTGTGGCAGTGATCTGGGCGGGCTCCATGCTTGCCGTACTATGGCATCTGCACTGAAAAAAGGCACGAAACGATTGTCTGCCGTTGCTCTGATGGAGGGAGGGGCAACTTGCCTTACAGGGAATTAAAATCAACAAAAGGGGTGGGTTTGCATTAAGGAGAAACACACACAACTGTCACACAGAATGGCCCCCTCAAGAATTGAATTCAAAACCCTGGATTTAGCAGGCTAATGCTCAAACCACTGAGCTAGCCCTCGCCCCGCTATTCTGGGAGGGAGGGGCGAGCAAATGAATACAAATGAATACAAAACAAATCTGATCTCTTTCTTGTTTTGATCCACTCCATCTCTCTTTTATACATCTTAGGCTGGCAGCAGATGGTGCAGTACGACTGCTAGCCATACTCGTCTCCTGGCTGCTTGCCAGAAGACGGTGCAGTACAACTGCTAGCCATCCTCGTCTCCTGACTGCTTGCCAGAAGACGGTGCAGTACAACTGCTAGCCATCCTCGTCTCCTGGCTGCTCGCCAGAAGATGGTGCAGTACGACTGCAGGCAGGACTGAATCTCCATGAGATGAAACTTAAAAAGAGAATGACCGAGGTCGGCTAAAAGAGCACCCAGGAGACGACGACGACAACTACCAGTCGTAATGCACCGTCTGCTTCCAAAAGGCAATGAGCTGCTGCTGTGTAGCAATGCAGTGCCAAGTCTGCCAGCACCCAGGAGACGTACGGTGACGGTGAGCTGAGCGGGCTCCATGCTTGCCATGGTATGGCGTCTGCACAGGTAACCCAGGAAATAAGGCTCGAAACGATTGTCTGCCATTGCTTTCACGGAGGGAGGGGGGGCCTGACAACATGTACCCAGAACCACCTGCGACAATATTTTTGACCCGTCAGGCATTGGGAGCTCAACCCAGAATTCCAATGGGCGGTGGAGACTGCGGGAACCGTGGGATAGTACCACAGTGCAACACTCCGGAAGTCGACGCTAGCCTCGGTACTGTGGACGCACTCCGCCGAGTTAATGGTCTTAATGGTCTTGGAATGGGGACACACACAATCGACTGTATAAAATCCATTTCTAAAAAATCAACTTCTATAAATTCAACCTAATTTCGTAGTGTAGACATACCCCTAAGGAACCTCTCCAAGAGGTGGTAGCTGGGTCAATGGAAGTTAGCTGTGTCTACACTAGGGGTTAGGTCATGAATTTTTCACACCCCAGAGCGAGATAGCTAGGTCAATCTACATTTTAAGTATAGACCAGGCCCCAGTCTTTTCAGTCTCTCATACAGAAGTCTCTCCATACCCCTTTCTGAATTCCTCCTATTCCTGCTAGGGCTTTTCTAACATAGGGTGACCAGAAGAACTGAACATAGGATTCCAGTGATTTATATAATGACATGCCACTATAAGCTTAATAATTAAACATAGTAAGAAGGACTGAACCGGAATGTATTTTTATTTGATAGTTTGTATCTAAACTGGATTTGACCAGTCTTCACAAAATAGTGTGAAATTTTACTTGCACCTATTTGTTAAATACTTAACCCACACCTGCATCAGAACAAAGACAGAAGGCTGAACTTTTTGCATAGAAGGTGACTTTTCACACATAAGTGTAACAGTAATCCTTGTGGCTTTTGCAGGTAAATACAAAGCTCCAGCACTATAAAGGTGCCTTACATTAGGTGCCTTTCAGAAAGTGGAAACTATAAATTTACAAACAATGAACAATGGCTAATCAACTTACAAGGAGTGCAAAGGAAATCTGCAATGAGTTTATTTCAAAGGTATCAAAGGAAGAAAGAAACTTGGGCTGTGAATAGTACTGTTTTGCTAATCTGATCAACATTTTAGTGGCAGTAAATCACAGAATAATTTCTTCTGACTTTTCCTTTCATTGCCATACAAATCTCTCTAGAACCGGTGAGGAAAAATATTGTTAAAAATATAACTCTTGATTTGTATAAATTCAGATTGAAACTGAATCCTTAATCCTATTTTCCTCTGTGGAATATGAGTAACTCACACTGAAGTCAATAAGACTTCGTCCACACAGAGATTTTTTGGACCCATAATTCCAAATGAGTACAGCTATACTCGTGGTAGTACCTATGGAAGCTGTAATGTAGACAAGCTCAGATGGAGTTAAATTTGTTAGTCTCTAAGGTGCCACAAGTACTCCTGTTCTTTTTAACAGGTTTCAGAGTAACAGCCGTGTTAGTCTGTATCCGCAAAAAGAAGAACAGGAGTACTTGTGGCACCTTAGAGACTAACAAATTTAGAGTCTCAAATTTGTTAGTCTCTAAGGTGCCACAAGTACTCCTGTTCTTCTTTTTGTTCTTTTTAAGTTTCTTTGCAACTGTTGCCTAAACACAGCCAGAGAATGGGGGAAACGGTGCATTTTCTAAACTAGGGAAATATCTCCAAAAAAATTGAATCCGTTTTTAAAAGCAATTGGACCTGAGTATGGGTCCAGGCCTCTGGAGTCTGCTCAACACTGCAGCTCCAGTTAGCTTTAAAATCCTTTCAGTCAAACAGGTTCATCAATGCTTAGAATCCATGGGGAAATTTTTCCCAGTGTCTAGCAGTTTTTAGCGTTACTCATACCTTTGAAATGGGCAGATAGGGTCCTTGGAGTTTAGCTGATCTACTGAGCACTCTGTCAATGATGCATCACTATGGCTAGCTGTTTTCTGGCTCACTGAACAGTATGGCGTAGTTGCTGGCATTTACAATGTTTTTAAGGCACAATTCTCCCAACCCTCCCACCCCCCCAACAAAAAACTGGGGTCCGAGCTCCTATTGGCCAGAGGGTTGTGTGCATACTCAACTGACTTTTACACGATTTTTAATATAAATCACAATTGTCAGTAATTATGGTGCCCCCCCACACACACATAATCCTCTGTCCCCCAGCACCCCACTCCCTTGACAGATGCACCATACTTGCAGCTGCTGTCTTGGATACAGGAGGCCTATTCACCTGCTGCACCCTCCCCCCTCCAATTGACTTCAGGGGGCTTTAAGTCAGGCCCCAGATGATGCCTTCAGTGCAGCCTCCATTTGTAGTTTTAAAATATTTATTTGACACCGGCAGTACCATTGCTATTGCTCTGGTTAATGTCAGTCAGTCACCAGCAGAGCAACTGTTCATTTTGAGCTCCACGTTGCTGTACCTCTCTGGTCCTAAGGCAGGCAGCTATACACACCCGGTTGCCATGTTAACAGTAAAATGGCTTCACCAAGAATGACCGACAGAGCCACAACAGAAATGATCCATAATGACATACCGATGTCAAATAAATAATAAGAAATGGCCAGGAAGGGAAAATTGCCAACAGCATAAAATAGCTGGGCTGAGATAAGCTATGAGCCCTGCAAGAGCCCTCGTGGTTGGTAAGAAGGCTTGTGGTGAAATCCTGGTCTCTATTGAAGTCATTGGCCAAACTCCCATAGACTTCAGTGGGGCCAGGATTTCACCTGTGGACTGGATTTCACAGCCTCCATTTTTTTAAAGTGTCTATTAATTTTAGATGCCTCAGTCTTTGGCTGCCCAACCTCAGAGATTCAGATGCCACCACAATTAGAGGAACACCATTTTGGAGATGCAGCTAGGAGAGCAAAGACTGTGGCAGCAAAGGGAGCCAGGTGGGCAGGAGGACCCTGTGGACTGGATAACCAGACAACATATATTTAACAGCTGCAGTAGTACCAGTTTAGGAAAGAAACTACAGCTGCCTATCAGCTGTGCCGAGCTGAAGAGTGGCATAACAGCCAACAGGGAGCTGCTAGGAGAGACGTGTCTGTAGAGTTACAGGGTACAGACATCTGTCTGGAAAAGAGGGGTTGCAGCACAAGTGTGATGTGTGAGCTGTTCTTGTCATATCCCTTTAAACGTGGTTCCAAAATGCAAGGCCTGTACAGAAAGCCATTACAAAAGTATTGCCACATTGCCAGAGATAAGATGCAGCTATGGTAAATCCACCACAGTTCTTCCGCCAGTAGAGAATTCCAAGGATGAAAGTGTAGAGGGAAAAAAAGTCACTTCCTTCCAATGTAACAAAAAAGTCAGGGTCCTAGTCTGGAGCACAGTTTAACAATGGTTTGGCCTTATCTGCACTGAGCAGACAAATCATGTGAGAAACAGGTTGAAGATCCTTCCCTATACTTAGGGCCCTGTCAAATTCATGGTCCTTTTTGGTCAATTTCAAGGTCATAGGATTTTTAAAATCGTAATTTTCATGATTTCAGCTATTTAAATCTGAAATTTCACAGTGTTGTAATTGTAGGGACCCAAAAAGGAGTTGGGGGGGGGGGGGGGGGGTCGCAAGGCTGTTGTAGGGGGGTTTGTTGGGCAGCTGGAGAGCGGCTGTTGGTGGCCAAGAGCCCAGCTCTGAAGTCAGAGCCGCCACCAGCAGCAGCGCAGAAGTAAGGATGGCATGGTATGGTATTGCCACCATTACTTCTGCACTGTTGCCTGCAGAGCTGGGCCCTCAGTCAGCAGCCGCCACTCTCTGGCTGCCCAGCTCTGAGGGCCGCAGTGCAGAAGTAAGGGTGGCATGGTATGGCATTGCCATCCTTATTTCTGCGCTGCTGCTGGCGGGGTGCTGCCTTCAGAGCTGGGCACCCAGCTAAGAGCCGTTGCTCTCCGGCAGCCCAGCTCTGAAGGCATCTCAGAAGTACAGGTGGCAATACTGTGACCACCCTAAAATAACTTTGTTATTCCCCTGCAACTTCCTTTTGGGGTCAGGACCCTCAGTTTGAGAAATACTGGTCTCCCCCGTGAAATCTGTATAGTATAGGGTAAAAGCACACAAAAGACCAGATTCCACAGGAGGAGACCAGAGCTAGCCCTCGCCGCCAGCCTGCTCTGCCTGAGCCCCTGCTGGGAAGGAGGGACGGCGAGCCCGGCACTTGCTCCCAACCCAGGAGGAGACGAGCTGGAAGCTCCCTGCCCGAGCCACAGGGACAGATTCCGTTCCCCGTGGGGAGCCAGCTCCTAGGTCGCACCGGACTCAGCGGGAACCAGCAGGAGCTGGGCGCCCTGGCGCTGTGGGGGAGGAGGAGGTCGCTCATCAGAGGCACCTGAGCAGCCAGGTATGTGCAGACCTAATGAGCCAATGAGCGAGGTGTCTGGGATGAGGGGGGTCAGGGACCGACTGTCCGCTCCCCGCTCACGTCACGTCCGAGACTCCAGCCCGCCTGGAGCTTCCCGCGCGCCTCTCCTCTCCCCTTCCCGCGGCGGCCGCCTGGCGCGGTGCCATGGCTTCCTCCGAGTTCGCTCAGCAGCTGGTGAGTCCCACCCGGGGGCGTGTGAAACTTTCTCACCTCTTCTCCCCCCCTCCGACCGCACCCTAAAAAATTCCTCGGCCGGGCTGGGCCGCGCCCAGCCTCCAGCCCCCAGCCCCCTGCCCCTGGATTGAGCCCCTCCGAGGGGGGGCGCAGCATGGCCGTAGCATGGCCAGAGGAGCCAATGGGGGGGCAAGGAGCGACCGGAGGAGGAGACAAGGGGGGTATGGCCAGAGGAGGAGCCAAGGGGGGGGCGCCTTTTTTATGTTTGCTCCCCCTGCACTTAGAACCTGGCTACACCACTGAGTCCCCACAGTAGATTTGCCCACTCCAAATTGATTCCTGACTGACCTGTAGCAGTCAGGCATTGCAAGCTTCCACAGGGCTATCGCCACTTGCTTCTCAACTGTCAGGGCAGCTCTCATCTTGGTATTCCTGCGCTTCAGGGTGGAGGAAAGCAACTCACAGAGTTCCAAGAAAGTGGCGTTACACATTCGAAAGTTTTGCAGCCACTGGGAATCATCACTGGGAAGAGACTGTCTAGGAAGGAGTATGGCAGAAAGGGATCTAGGGGTTATAGTGGACCACAAGCTAAATATGAGTCAACAGTGTGATGCTGTTGCAAAAAAAGCAAACATGATTCTGGGACGTATTAACAGGTGTGTTGTGAGCAAGACACGAGAAGTCATTCTTCTGCTCTACTCTGCTTTGGTTAGGCCTCAGCTGGAGTATTGTGTCCAGTTCTGGGCACCGCATTTTAAAAAATATGTGGAGAAATTGGAAAGGGTCCAGAGAAGAGCAACAAGAATGATTAAAGATCTTGAGAACATGACCTATGAAGGAAGGCTGAAAGAATTGGGTTTGTTTAGTTTGGAAAAGAGAAGACTGAGAGGGGACATGATAGCAGTTTTCAGGTATTTAAAAGGGTGTCATAAGGAGGAGGGAGAAAACTTGTTCACCTTAGCCTCTAAGGATAGAACAAGAAGCAATGGGTTTAAACTGCAGCAAGGGAGGTCTAGATTGGACATTAAGAAAAAGTATCTAACTGTCAGGGTGGTTAAACACTGGAATAAATTGCCTAGGGAGGTTGTGGAATCTCCATCTCTGGAGATATTTAAGAGTAGGTTAGATAAATGTCTATCAGGGATGGTCTAGACAGTATTTGGTCCTGCCATGCGGGCAGGGGACTGGATTTGATGACCTCTCGAGGTCCCTTCCAGTCCTAGAATCTATGAATATCTGCAACACTATACAATCCCACCAGTCTGTGTTTGTTTGCCAGGCCCAGAATCAGCATTCCACTGTATCAACCTGCCCCACTGCCGCCATGATGTCCCAATTGCCACATCCCGTGCTTCCAGGAATGTCTGTGTCCATGTCCTCTCACAATCGTCCTCGAGCTGCCATCTCTTAGCCAGGTTCTTCACATACTGCAGTATAATGTGCGAGGTGTTTACAATGCTCACAACAGCAGCGGTGAGCTGAGCGGGCTCCATGCTTGCCGTGCTATAGCGTCTGCACGGGTAACCCAGGAACAAAGGCACAAAATGATTGTCTGCAGTTGCTTTCACGGAGGGAGGGAGGGGAGACTGATGACATGTACCCAAACCCACCTGCGACGATGTTTTTGCCCCATCAGGCATTGGGAGCTTAACCCAGAAGTCCAGTGGGCAGCGGCGACTGCGGGAATTGTGGGATAGTTGCCCACAGTGCACCGCTCCGTGAGTTGATGCTAGCCACGGTACTGAGGATGCACTCTGCCAATTTAATGCACTTAGTGGGGACATACACACTCGACTGTGTAAAATTGATTTCTAAAAATTGACTTCTATAAAATTGACCTAATTTCGTAGTGTAGACATACCCTTGCTTAAATTTTAGTTACTTTAAGTAACACACCAATTCACAACAATGAACATACAGAGATGACAGTGTGCAAATAACAATAAGTTATTTTATTGCCTATGTACATAATGTTCTTAGTCATTCTAGATTAATTAAAATTTTGTTGGCTTGCAATTACCTTTGTATCTCCATCTGTATTTTCTTTACCTAAAATATAGTTTGAGAAGAGGTTCCGATGCAATTTTTTATTTTAATTAAAAGTTCACATAGTAGGATTACATGGTGGGGAGGGAGGTAAGTTTTTTTAGAGAAATCTCAGTATATAGTTTTGAAGATATCTTTAATAATATTTAGAAAACATGTCATCTTTCGCAATTATGGACCAACAATATATCACACTCCACCAAAGGCTGCATAAAATTAAGAACAGCATTGCACAAGGCAATATTATACATTAAGGATGGCAGCATTTTTGAGCATACGTTCCACTGAAGTAGAGGCATGTCACACACAACATTGAGGCTATAGTCACCCTGCCATCTAGACCAGTGGCTCTCAACCTTTCCAGATGACTGTACCCCTTTCAGTGTCTGATCTGTCTTGAGTACCCCCAAGTTTCACCTCACTTAAAAACTACTTGCTTACAAAATCAGACATAAAAATACAGAAGTGTCACAGCACACTATTACTGATAAATTACTTGCTTTCTCATTTTTACCACATAATTATTAAATAAATCAATTAGAATATAAATATTGAACTTACATTTCAGTGTATAGTATATAGAGTAGTATACACAAGTCATTTTCTGTATGAAATTTTAGTTTGTACTGACTTCGCTGGGGCTTTTTATGTAGCCTGTTGTAAAACTAGGCAAATATCTAGATGAGTTGATGTACTCCCTGGAAGACCCCTGCTCCCAGAGGTACATGTGCCCCTGGTTGAGAACCACTGATCTAAACTATACCATGACACGTGATAACTTGTGGCAACACACATCTTAAGTGCATACAAAAACAAATGTGACATATCTCTCACTTCACTGACATGCATGCCACATGTTACAAAATGTTGCCACTCCTGTTGCATAACCTTACCATGCGTGCTTGTCAAGAATAGTATATTGCTAGGCTATAAAATTCAGTGTGTGGAAGCAACCTATCCATCTGATGTTGAAAATGATAAAGAGTCACTAGACTGCCGTATAAGCAACAGCTGGAAAAGTCACTTATAACCCCCTTGCAATCTGTTCCCTTTCCATTGTATTTGCTCGCACATGGTGTTGTAAGGCAATTAAAACAAAAGTTTACTCATTTTGCTCATCCCATAAGTATGAAGTTTCACAAATGTGTGCCAAACTTATTGTCTCATATTCTGTAGCTCTGTTTACCCATGTTTTGGATTTTCAGGGAGCTGACCAAAGGAAAATGGATATCATTTTCCATTACATTCTGTGACATGCAGACTTTTGGAGCAATATTATAACTATCACAGATGAGAATATTATATTGTATTTTGTTGTAATCTGTTAGTTTAAAGATTCTAAGTCCTTCAGGGAGTGTCACAAATCCACACAGTGTCCCTGAGTGCTAGATTTTTGCAGTAAAATTGTATCTCTGATTGAGCTGACAGATGTGAAAAAGCATATGGAGCCAGAGAACTCCCTAGTAACTACACAGCTGCAGACACTGAAGAGAGCAAGTTACCCTGGCTAAGGTCAGCATTAATTTATGCTCAGAACTTTCCTTCCAGACCTGCATTTTCTGATGGTAGAATACATCTTAGTGTTATTTTGGGCTGATTCCATGCACTTTGATCAAACTTCATCCCCACTTGTGGCCTCTTCCACCACAAAGGCATAAGGCATTCAGATTTCAAGCGCTGCCTTTCCTGGAGGCACGGTGCATGCTAGCAGATCCCCATGTAGGTGCAGAAGCAACGGCAAGTCACTAAATGTATTAATAAAGCCAAACTTTAGGGATCCACAATATCACATGGCTGGAAGGCAACTTTTATCTTCTGTCCCATCCTCTTAATGCCTTTCTAGGAAGAAATAACACAGTGCTCTGTTGTTCATTTGAAAAATATTCCATTTAGCTCCTGTTGTTGGTTAGACTGTCAGTTTTCACAAAAGCCCAAAGACCTTTCTTCTTCTCCATACCATCTGTCCCTGTTCTGCTTGAAACTCTGACCAGATTTTTCCTGTCCTCTGAACACAGGTTTTGCAGAGCCAAAAGGTCAGTTCTGTGTAACATAATCAGATAGTGTAAAATGCACATACAGTAGTGTTGCTTGGTAGTTTGATGGGTATGGTGTGTGCTCATTCACTGTGGGGTAGGGTTACCATATCTAACAAATAAAAAAAGAGGACCCTCCACGGGCCCTGGCCATGCCCATTTCCCCACCCCACCCCCGCCCTAACTCCGCCCCTTCCCGCCCTAACTCCGCCCCCTCCTGCCTCCCACTCCCAGCCACGCGAAAAGGGCTGCCCGAGCGCTACCGGCTTCACGGTTTGCCGGGCAGCCCCCAGACCCTGCGCCCCCGGCCGGCGCTTCCCCAGCGCAGCTGGAGCCCGGGAGGGGAAGCGCACACCCTCCCCACTTATTTGGGAAAACTAAAAGTGAAAAGCAGCTGGCCTAAAGAGTCCTCTCAGCATGCATGCTTTAATGTAAAATGAGTCCATTAAATTAGGGGTATAGTCATAAGATGATTTTATTATCCCATGCCAACCCTGTGCAGACTGGTAAGATACTGGTGAAGAGAAATTAATTCTGAGGAAATCGGTGTTACAAAAAAAATGTCACGCCCCATTCAAAAATGCTAAATCTGGCTCTGAGGTTATGCTTTTCCACAGTCTTATAAATAATCTTGTACAGTAACTCTAAATTGAGTGGAAACATTGTACTGTGCATAGGCAAAAGCATTTTGTCGATCACTTCAATATTTTTTTCCAGTCTTAGCCACGAAAGTTTGTTCAGGACTAGCCACGTAATCACAACTTTCAAAGTGACACTGTCAGATTAAAAATTATATATTAAGAAAATTCATTTCCTCATTTCTGTTATTAATTGCACTTCTGACTATTAACATTTAAATTATTTTAAAACTCTAATTTATTTTTCACTATCTATGCTGTTTAATTTTTTCATTTCTTTCATTTTAGATAATAGAAATAGATTAGTCACTTTCACTTTTGCTACTAGCTAATTTTCCCTTCAGGTTCTCCTACATCAGCACAATACTGCAGTGTTTGAATGTCAGGCAATACAGGGGGATTTTGTTTTCCAGGTAACTATTTACACTGGAATTAAAAAAAGAATAATAGAAAAATGTCTGGTGGCAGTAGGTTTTACAAAACATTGTTTTTACAAAATGAAATATGGGGCAGAATGTGACCAGACAGAGTCCCTTTATAGTTCATGCTTGCTGGGAGGAAGGGGTGTGTGCAGGGGAGGTCAAGTCACAAGAAGTATCCGCTGTTTTTGAGATGAAGCATGGGAAGTTTTATCTTTTAAGAAAATTATGTGCCTGTGAAAACAGAGTTTTCTAATGGAAGTCTGTATGTAACTTTAACTACTGAACAGTGTTTGTTATCCAAAAAATGCCACAAGCCCTAATCCAAAGCTCATAGTAGTCAATAAAAAGACTCATATTGACTTCCATGAGCTTTGGATCAGGCCCTTAAGGAAAAGGCTAATTTAGCAACAATGTAAATATCCCCCCTCCCCTCAACACTTTTTAATGAATTGAACAGATAATAGATTCAGGTTATTTAAGCAAAGTGGTGACCTTTAGATTCAGTAGACTTCCAAGTTAATTGAGTTGTATTTAAGTTCTTGTGCCATTTTATATTATTTGAGACTTCATTGTTCAAATTTTTGGAAGTTTGCTTTTAAAAATACTTGTAAGATATTCGCTAGCTCCTGTTCAGTTTTTACAATGTGGCTCTGTTCCTCACTCTGGAATTGGGATTCCATTCTTAGAGATGTCACTGTGTACATTTTCCTGGTCTCCTAAAAATTACTCTTGTTTTTTACCTACAGTATAGATATAATACCAGTCTGAAGTAATGTGCAGATCATCTCTCAGAAATGGTGACAAAATTCCAGGAAGGTTTCAGAATGATCCATTAAATGTTTTATTCTGTGTTTAATAGTGAATCCACTTAATAAATATACTTGCCATATTTTTTCAGTTGTGGGGTCATCTACCTGCTTTGGAAAGAAAGCTAAAGTGGAGTCTACTGTTTTCTTATCTAGATACAGGGTAATAACTTTGGGAGTGCTATAACAAAATACTAGTACAGGGTCAGGAGTAGACAATCAATGCTTTCTAGGTGCCAGAACACCATGCTTTGGTTATCTTGTGTATCTCGTATGTGATATATAAATGTTCTGTGCCTTGGATTTAATGGGCAGTACCAGGGCAATGACAAACAAAAATCTTTTCAAATCTACCCAACCACCTCATTTTTTTGGTCAGATTTTGTTTACTAGGGCCCAGTGAAGTCAATGGCCCTGGACATATGACTAAAGTGAATACGGTTTGACCTTGATTATCCTTACGGGATTAAGGGCTAGATGAGCACACATGTAGTCTGTGCTAAAATAGCTTATTATTTTGTTACCCCATTCTCTCCCTCTCCTCTTGGGCCATGTGTTTTGCTCACTCCCCTGTTATAGTTTATCATTTAATTGTGAACTCTTGGGGAAAGTACTGCCATTGCAATGTGTTTGTTCGGTGCCTTGCAGAATTGAGCCTGTAGGCATTAACCACAATACAAAAGTTAACGATAATAATTCTCTGAGGTAGTGAGAGTTTCATTGCACAACCCACATTGCCAGACTGTGAAGAGCCCTTGGCTGTTTGTTATAGGGTCCCTGGACTGGAGCCCAGTTTATATGGTGGCCTGGGTTCCCCTACTGGGAAGTGGCAAAGGCATTGGAGATGTCAGACAGACAGCAGCTCTCAGGTACAGGCCCTAAGTGAGGTCTAGAATGCTGACTTCAGTAAGCACAAATCTCAGAGTTAGTGCATGTAGATTTCAGTAGTCCTTTGTTACAGATTGTGTGTGTGGGTGTGTGGGTGTCCAAGTGTGTGAGCACATGCAGCATTCAGTGCTCTTTTGCTATAGAGCACGTGTGTGGGCACATGCACACTTTTAACTTGGAAGAGTATTTTCTTTGAAATGGCAGGTTTTCACTGAACCAACACCAGCCAGTGTGAGAGAAGAATACATGTCACACTAGATCCTTCATGTGCTCCCCCTGAGAAGGCCTGCTATTTATTTCTTCTATTTTATTTATTTTATTGTATTGTTTTTCCATAACCCATGCTATTGAAGTTGAAAAGTTGAGCACTCAAAAGTTAGGAAATGCCAAAATTAAGGGCACTTCTCTGGGGAGCATTAGTGCGCAGCAAGCTAGGGTATAAATCTACAGTGCACTAGAGTGCTGCACACTGACTGGCTGCATGGAGCCTGCTGCCGCACACTAGAAGTTCCATAGTTTGCTTTGACCTACTGCTGTTTCAAACAGAAGTAGGTCAAAGTGCACTACAGAACTTTTAGGGCACAGTAGCAAGGTCCACAAGGTGACTAAGTGTGCGGCACAGTCATGCACTGTAGATTTACAGTCCAGCTTGAAGCAAACTAACTTGCCTTACAGACAAGCCTGTGCATAGTCTAGATGTAAAGAGTATTGTCTAATAATCAATGGAGATAAGAAACAAACAGGAGAAGGGGGGAATTCCTAAATTATTCATAAAGTTATTGAAGAGAGAAGATTTTAATTCTTCTATTTCCACCTTGTTGAAAGTGTTGCAGGGTGCTCACAAGACCTGCCAGGCAGTACTACATAACTGTGTTTTACCTGAGAGGCCAAGAAGGCTCCCCTCTGTCTGGGTACAGCAAAGAGGAGGCAGTTCCTACTGTCAAGCTATTGACTGTGGAGACCAGGTGTGATGTGGTGGCTGCCCCACACAGGGTTGAAAGGAGCTAAGCTGGCCTGGCAAGTCAATCAACTCCACCGGGTGCACCTGGAGGAGGAACCAGGGAGCATGGCACTAATTAGAAGTAGGCTCAGCTAGGAGGAACAGGTGGGAACTGTATAAAGCCCAGGAGCAGTGAGCACAAGAGGGCTGCAGGAAGGCAGGGAAGTAGGCCGAGTAGAAGGAGTTGGGAGGCTGGCAAGCCCAGAGAGCGGGGACGGCAGATGAGTAGAAAGAAGCCCAGGGAAACAGTGGCAAGGGGCCAGACTGAAGAGACCTTCGCTGCTTGTTATAGGGTCCCTGGACTGGAACCCAGTTTAGAGGGAGGGCCTGGGTTCCCCTACTGGAAAGTGGCAAAGGCGTTGGAGATGCCAGACAGACAGCGGGTCTGGAAGGACTTTGAATTCCCCGGAAGGGGAGGATATTAGTGACCTGGCTAGAAGGCCAAGCCACGAAAAGGAGACTGCAGATCCGAGAGTGAGCGTGGCCCCAGAGCGAGACAGGATGGTGGGAGACACCACCCGAGGGAGTATGAAAGCCTGGTGGAGCTAATTCCGAGGGTGGCCAGCAGGAGGCACTGCTAGCAGTGAGTGACCTCGGTGACACCACATTACAAAAAAATAAACTCTATTTATTTTGTTTTAGCCCATTTTAGAACTATAATTATAGTACTTATTGTGAAAGAAATACAGAATGGTCGTGGGAACTCAGAAAGATCCTGCACCATACCTAGATATGACAAACCCAGTCACAAATATAATGGAAACCCCCCAAATTATTGTATAAATAGTTTTTGCTTCTTTATTTAGAAGAACATGGTCCCACTAAAAGCCTTGAAGTTCCTTCTAAATGTTGTTGCGGGCTGTGCCCTACCTTTGTATAAACAACACCTGTGTACCTGGCAGGTACTATTGTTTTGAGCACTTGTATAAATTAATAATTGCTGGTGAGGATATTGCTTATAATATGTGTTTGCAGAGTGGAAGAGATGAGGGGGGAAGGTCCCAGAGCCCAGGCTCCAGCTCGATCTAGAACATCTACAATTTTACAACCTCACAGCCCAAGCCCTGAGAGCCCAAGTCAGCTGACACTGGTGTCTAATTACAGTGCAGACATACCCTTAGACAAATTAGATGACTTCAAGTGGGTAGGGGCTGAAAAAATTCCTCCTAGAATACTTAAGGAACAGGCTTATGAGATTGCTGAGCCAATATCAATTATCTTTGAGAACTCATGAAGAGAACCCAGAGGACTAGAAAAGGGCAAACATAGTATCTATGTATAAAAAGGGAATAAGAACAACCCAGGGAATTATAGACCAGTCACGTTAACTTTGATATCCTTTAAGCAGTGTTTCCCAAACTTGGGATGCTGCTTGTGTAGGGAAAGCCCCTGGCAGGCTGGGCCGGTTTGTTTACCTGCCGTGTCCGCAGGTCCGGCCGATCGTGGCTCCCATTGGCCGTGGTTCGCTGCTCCAGGCCAATGGGGGCTGCGGGAAGCGGCCCTGGCCGAGGGACATACTGGCCGCCGCTTCCAGCAGCTCCCATTGGCCTGGAGCAGCAAACCGCAGCCAGTGGGAGCTGCGATCGTCCGGACCTGTGGACGCAGCAGGTAAACAAACCGGCCCGGACCGCCAGGGGCTTTCCCTACACAAGCAGCGTCCCAAGTTTGGGAAACACCGCCTTAAAGATAATGGAGTAAATAATCAAACAATCTTTATAAAAGATTATAAAGTGATAAGTAACAGTCATCATGGATCTGTCAAGAAGAAATCATGTTAAACCGATATAATATCCTTCTTTGACAGGTAACAAGCCTTGTGGATAAGGGTAGATGTGATATATCTTGACTTTAGTAAGGTTTTTTATACTGTCTGACATAACCTTTTTATAAGCAAACTAGGGAAATATAGCCTACATGAACCTACTATAAGGTGAGTGCACAACTGGTTGGAAAAGCGTATTCCAAGAGTAGCTATCCATGGTTCACAGTCAAGCTGCAAGGACATATTGAGTGGGGTCCTGAAGGGATCTGTCCTAGGTATTTTCATAAATGATTGGGATAATAGCAGAGAGAGTACACTTATAAAGTTTGCAGACGATACCAAGCTGGGAGGGGTTGCAAGCACTTTGGAGGACAGAGTTAGAATTCAAAATGATCTTGAAAACCTGGAAAAATGGTCTGAAATAAATAGTGTGAAATTCTCCAGAAGTGAGGCATCATGAGTTATCCAATACGTGAACATCCAAGAAGTCTTTCAATTGTTCCAAAATTATTTTTAAATAGCTCTCTAGTGACATAAAAGTTATAGAGTCCAATTATATAATTATAATAATAATTTGAGTTTTTTTTCTTTGCCTTCTGTTTTTTGAGCCTTTAGGGTATGCCTAGGTCATGTTTTCAAGCTTTGTCTTGCAACCATGAGGGCTAGAACCTTACTTTTGTAATGAAAGTTGAGATTCTCATGTAATCCCGTTACTCCAGGAGATGGGGTTTGAGAAAAACACTAGATATCACAAAACTCATGATAAAATCACAAGAGCTGGCAACAGCATCTAGACTGGAAGTTAAACTATTTTCAGCTTTGGTTCAGCACACCCATTACTGACACCTATAATCATCAACAGATAAATGTCCTAGTATAGACCAGACTTACAGCACTGGAAAGATAACAAGAAACAAACAGTTGTGGAACTCCACAAGCTTCTAAAAGGCAAGTAAAAGCTGTCAAACATTTCTTTGTATCATGTTTCTCTTGAGTATTTAAATTAGTTAGATAATAAAACTGAATTTTTAACTACAATTGATTGATTTGTCAGGAAAAAGTCCTAATGGAGTTTAGGGTAAATATGGACTTTAAAATTGTTTTTTAATAATGTTCATTGTCATTTGGATTGTGGTTGTGTTTGGTATTTTTATAAATGAAAAACAGCCACAATGTTTTGTGGATTTCTTCCAGAACATATGGGGTGAAACCCTGGCCCTACTGAATTCAATGAGAGTTTTGCTGTTGACTTGAAAACAGCCAGTATTTCACCCATGAATTATTCCTGTTGCTTGTGCAGCAAAAGTGAACAAACATGGTCACCGGAACAATGTCAAACCATTTGCCGATGCCAACGTGCAAACAAGGAAACAATGTCATTAGCTTTATTAGTAATATAGGGGAATAAACAATGTGTCAGATGAAAATAAGCAAAATTAGAAATTATTTTCAAGCTTCTTGAAGGATGTTTATAGTAAAGCTCATTCATAAGAATTAGTGATAAAACACTCAATTTATAATTAATATTGTTAAAAAGCGCCAATGATGTTACTGGTGCTGTACAATTCACTAAGAAAAGGTCCAAACCTGCATGGAGTCTATTCATGTTAGCCAGTACTATGCATGGTAATGATTGGAGGACTGGACCAGAAACTGTCAATTTAAAGGTCCAGTTTTGTAATGAGATCCCTGTTGCACTGACATCAGTGGGCCCATACACTATCATAGGGGTCTGCCTGCTCAAATCTCAGGGCCTTAGTCCTCTATGCTAGGAAAATGACCTGTCGCTGACAGTGTATTTGTATATATGGGACAAAATTGTTTTAATAGGGACATTTCTGAAAATGTTAAGAGCACTAGCGTAGACAGCCTGGCAGCTGCCAGCATTGTTTTCAGCACTGAGTCGATTACTTACCCCCAGCAATTAGATGATGTAGTGCTGAAAACGGTCTTAACATCTGGTGGGCTGTCTACATTAGGGTTCCAAACATTGCTAATATCGGTTCAACTAACTGTTTTTATTATAACCAGTCTAGTTAAAATGGCTTTCAGAGCAGTTATTGCTCCTGGAGCCTTGTATTCTCTGCATCTCCAACTAATTTTAAAACCAATTTTAATGTTTTGGCAATCTTGCCCTGTGTAGACCAGGCCACAGTGTTAAAAACACATTTGCTATGTCTTTTAACCATTGCTGCCTCAAGTGGAGCTGCATCTGTGATAGTGTAATAGTGGAAGATTTCCTGAAGAGTGCTAGTGTAGACACAGGCATGTTGCTCTGCTTGTTCTCTGTACAATACTGTATAGTCCCTGCCCACAGAAGAGTGGAACAGTAAGCCATGTACTTACTCTGAAGCTGGCCCTGCTAGATCACATCAAAAAGTCAGCATTGAGCATGACTACACTGAAAACTGATAGCCATACACTAGGGAAAACTCTGAGGATGACGGACAGCACCAGAGGATCAAATCAGCTTTAAAGAGAAACATGTAGCATTTAGCTAGTTTTGCTTTGATAACAGACATTTACAATCACTGGATTATGAGAGCTGCTCCAAGCAGGGATAATTGTCTGTTATAAATGGCACTGCAGTACCTGGGAGACTGATGAGCTATCTTTAATGTGATTATACCCCACAAATCAAAGTTATTCCTCTGACAGAACAAACAGGTACTGCCTCTCTGATTTGCTTTTGCCAAAGATAAAAGGACACACAGCTGAAATAACATGTATTTGAGTGCTTTTCATCCTGAAGAATCCAGAAATGTATGTATGTACTTATGTATAGACTAGATAGACCAATATATATTCAAATCCCAAAGAGATATGTATAGCATTATGTTTGTAAATTATTTTAATCCTTAATGAGCTGAAGGTGCTATATTTTGAAAGCAATCTGAAACCAATGTTTTTACCACTTTCAGTTGTCAAAGATCCCACAAGCACTTTTCATGAGTGCTTAGTGGTGTTAACCTAACGTCTTGACCAAATTCTAGTTAGGGTAATTACATTCTACCTACCTAAATTCCCTCAGAAGTGTAGATGTCACTTTCTTTAATTTTTTTTAATGTAATGCTCACATTTTTTTTAAAACGTGACAATTGTATATGATGCAATGGGTATGTATAGTGCTTTGAAGTCAGATGTATAGATACGGTATTTGTACCAAGAAACTTAACATCAAAATTAGATGTAAAACATATCAGAAGTGACAAAAGATATTGGTGAATATGAGTTATGGGAAGTGGGGTGGGATGAAAATAAATGGAAAGGGAATATTTCTCTTTCTAAGGGAGTTCCCCCTACAAAGAATAGATTATAGAATACACCTCTACCTTGATATAACGCTGTCCTCAGGAGCCAAAAAATCTTACCGTGTTATAGGTGAAATCGCGTTATATTGAACTTGCTTTGATCCACCGGAGTGTGCAGCCCTGCCCCCCCGGAGCACTGCTTTACTTCATTATATCCGAATTCGTGTTATATCGGGTTGCGTTATATCGGGGTAGAGGTGTATATTTATTTTAGATGGCTCTTGTTAGGTACATTTTATGATGATTGCAGTTGTTAAACAATTTCAATTTCTTCTTTGTGTTGCATTAGAGTAGAAAGGTTAGGTAGAAAACTGTATGTTGTGGAAGACTCTGAACAAAAGAAGGGAAGGATCAAACAACCTTCCTTACTTCATTGAAATTCCCTCTGAAAACATACTTGTTCTACAAAGCCTGTCAGTGCGAATATATTGAATAAGTAAGTGTACAACATCCATTTAAAAAACAAAATGTGATATCTATGCTGGGGGTGGGGGGGGAATGCAGAGAGACAAAATGTAAAGCCTACATTGGAATTTTCCTATGACTCCTGTACTCCAACATAAAAATCAAAACTGTTAGTTAATCACAAGCAAGGATTTTTATTTAATTTCACATCTAAAAGATGGCTCCTCCCTTAGACACATTGGGTCGGATTCTCTGCTGGTGTAATTTGGCCACCTGAGGATCTGATCAGTGGTGGGGCAAAGTTTCAAAAGTGACTCAGCAGGAAGAATCAGCAGCTGAATCATCACCATAATTTCCTGCAATAGCTGTGTTTTTCCTTGAGCATATTCCATCCACGCACTGACCGGGCCTGACCTGCTTAACTCGAGATTTGATGAGATCACAGTGTAAGACTGTATAAGCGCAGGTCATAAATCTGAGTTATGCCCCTTCAGCTGGTTGCTCTCTGACAACTGTATGTTGTATTTCATGAGTGCTGAGGTACTCTCTATTGCTATACTTTATCACATGTTGCCCTTCTCTGTTTCCATGCAGAATGATTAATACATATTCATTTAGGCGATATTATAGCTATCACAAGTGTTCTTCATGCATTACATAGTAAACTACTTCAGTCCAAATGGCAACTGTTTTATGTTTTTGTATTTGACATTTTGCTGTGTTCAGGGATTCCTGAGAGAGGGATGCAGGAAAGATGATTTCATAGGTGTTGATCAGCTGCGTAGCCCATTCTTTCCCTCTCACTTCCACCCAAAGCATGATCTGCACATGTGTTTATCATGATCTGACCTTTCAAACTGTATTACAGGCAGGGCTGGTAGTGCCACCTATTATTAAGGTTGCCAAACACTTCCCATTATAAAACCATTTTTCAGTTGGTTGTACCTTTGCCAGACATAAACCATTCAAGCTGAAATTTTCTATGCAAGTTGTTTGCCTATATCTGGACTGATTGATTTTAAATTTCAGCCAAAATGGTTCAGTCATTTCTAAGGAACAAGGTTAGAGAAAAATGTTGTTTTGTTCATGTTGAATTCTGGCAACCTTTTCTTTGATAAGGTCTTGCACCTTGCATACTTTGGTGGAGGGATTTGAAATTTGGCATGGATTGGAGACTGGGACTGGCTGGGGAGAACAGGACTGGGAGGAAAAGATGGAGTGGGAAAAGACAGGTCGGGGTCAAGAATAGGCTGCAGTGAACAGGGTTAAGCTTGGGGAGAATGGGAAGAAGGGTCTGTGGTCACTAGAGAACACTCCCCTTCAAAGCCTGGGATGGAATTCAAAGTTCCTGTGTCTCACCACTCCTTAGCTGTCAGAAAATAGCTGTGAAACCCACTAGCACAATATCTCATCCCCCTCTAGTGCTGGTCCACAGAGGGATAACAACCTACTACTGCTGTCAGTTACTCCATTAGCTCAAGTGGAGAGGTCTGTTGTGATGGATCTAAAGGTTCCAACCCTGCTGATGTCCCAGGTGGGTATCAGTGTGATGCCACATAATAGAATTTCTGTTCTTTCAGTTTGCTTTTTTTAAAAACCTAGGACAATATGCAGAGAAGAACTACGTTAAAAGAACATTATTAAGGTTGTAAAGTCTAGCACCCAAAAGTTAGGATACGGTAGAAGTAAGATTGTCTCTGCAACCTTAATTTGGCCCTCTTGTGCTTATGCAATATGAGACAGCCCTTAATTATATGACCACATTCTATTTTTCCCGTCTCACCCAGTGCATGGCATGGATCTGCTTTGTGGAAGAATCAGGGATAAGTAGTGAATGAGACTGTTGTCTATAGGATCTTGCTTCATTTGTTGTGGAAGTTGGAAGGTGTGTACCTATTGTGGTTGCCGGGTAGGGTGCTCAGATGAGAGACATGAAATATCGGGACACGGGAGGGAGGTTGGTGTGTGTGTGACAAAAACGAGAGCCGGCAGCAGAGCAAAAAAAAGAGCCGCCAGAGCATAGGAAAAATTGATGGCGTCTGAGCACCCACTGGCAGCTCCCCGCCCCACCCCCCACCACACCAGCTCACCTCCGCCTCCCCTGAGCGGGCTGCCACGTCCTGCTTCTCCCCCCTCCCTCCCAGCTAATTCGCGCAAGCCTGGGAGGGAGGGGAGAGGAGGAGGAATGTGGCGTGCTTGGGGAAGAGGCGGGGCCAGGGTGGGGATTTGGGGAGGGATCCAATGGGGCAGGGAGGGGGCGGAGCTGGGGTGGAGCCGGGGATGAGTTGGGGATGGGGGGGGCACGAGCCCCCTCCGCCTGTGTGCCGCAGTGCAAAATATTGGTACAACCAAACATCGGTCGGGATGCGGGACAAACAAGGAAATATCAGGACATCTGGTCACCCTATTGCCAGGAGATGGTGGGCCTAAGCCTTCCTAAAGCTATAAGCCCTCCCCCTCATAAATACTGGGGACAACAAATGAAGAAAGAGGTTTAAAATCAGGACATTGGAAGGGAAAATCGAGCAGAGAACTCCTGATAGTGCCCACTGCTCCTCAAAGGCAAATAGAAGGGAACAAAGCTACAAAAGTTGCAGGAACTCCTCAACATGCCGCTCTTCAATGCCCCAGAGAGCTTCAGCTTTGACAAACCTTGGACAGACTGGAAACAATATTTTGCAAGAGTTTGCATTGCTACCAAGTTGCACAAAGAAACTGGAGATACTGCTATCGTCTTTAATCTATGCTACGGGGAAGCAGGCAGAGCATATCTTTAAATCCTTTGACTTTCCTTAAGACAGTTACAAAGCTGACTATGAAAGGGTTCTGGCTATGTTTGATACATACTTTATACCTCAGTGAAATGTGATTTATGAGAGTATGTTTCCACCAGACAATTCAAGAACTGGGGGAAAATGTTGACTGTTTTATAAGAGAGCTGCAAACATTGCCTGAACACTTATTTTGAGAATGCAAAACATGAAAATATCAGAGACATGCTGGTTATTGGGTTAACAGATAAAAACCTTTCACAGCAGCTACAATTGAAGAGAGATTGAACCCCTGCCACAGCTATACAGATAGCAAAACAGTCAGAATTAGTCAAACAACAGAACAAAAGGCAGGAACAACTTGAAAAACCTGAAATTAGCTTTGAAGCTGTGAACAGACACTTGAGAGTGAGAAGTCATTATCATAAAACCCCTGAGGTAAGGAGAGTGAACTACCAGGCTCACAGGGACAAATTCCAGCCTACATGCACAACATGTGGGAAAAGTGATATTCCAGGAGATTGTGTGTCCAGCTAGAAGTACCCGGTATAATAAATGCATGAAATATGGACATTTTGCAACTGTTTTCAGGTCCAAAGCAGTCAGGGAGTTGACTCATATGACAGACAATCAAGACCCATTGCTTCTGGGATCTATCACATGTGATGACATAGAGCCTGCCTAGAGAATGAAATGGCAAGACTATTGACTTTACAATTGACTCAGGAGCTGATGTCACAGTTCATCTCAGAAGGAACTGACAATCACCTTCAATGTTTCCCAGAGCTGACATCACCTAGTAAAGCTCTAATTAGCCCCAGAAGTACTCTGAACTGCATGGGCCAGATCACCACAAAAACAGCTTACAAAAAAAGAGACAAAAGCTATTCATTCAGAGTGTATGTGGTCAAAGGACCACAGACCAACTGCCTTCTCAGGTGCAGCATGGAAGCCATGATGGGCCTAGTGAGAAAGGTGGAAGAATTTGATGGAATATTTGGTGATACTGAATTGTGAAGGGAGATGCAGTACAAATAACCTTAAGAGACAATGCTGAACCATATAGTGTACATGCACCTTGCAGGATTCCTATCCCATTACTTCATAAAGTGGAAACTGAGTGAACGAGAATGGAATAGATTAGCATAATTGAGAATCTCTGAGCCATCAGCATGATGTGCCCCATTGGTACCAGTTATAACGAAAAAATGGAAAACTACAAATGTGTGTGGATCTTAAAAGACTTAATGCATCAGTCGTGAGAGAAAAATATATCCTCCTATCACTGGATAACTTCCTCCCCAAAGTGAAAGAAGTTACAGTATTCACAAAGCAGGATGCCTCAAGCAGATTCTGGCAAATTTCTTTACCCACAGAAAGTGCTAAACTGACTACATGTATCACATCCTTTGGGAGATTTTGCTTTTGAAGATTAACTTTTGGAATTACCAGTGCACCTGAAATTTTCCAAAGAAAGATTTCAGAACTGTTAACCAATACAGATGGCATTGTCATTTTCATGGACAATATTCTGACACATGGATCTTTGGTGGACAAACACCACAAAATCCTAAACCTAATCAGTCAGTTCAGACAGAAACTAAACAAGGGAAAATGTGTTTTCCACCACCCCATTCACGTTTTTGGGACAGACAATAAACAAAGATGGAATCAGTCCTCGCCCTGAGAAAGTAAAAGCAATTTGAGAATTGAATGCACTAACTAATGTACCAGAACAGAGACATATACTGGGGATGGTAAATTACTTTGGTTGATACCTACAAGACCTTTTTATAATAACTGAACCTCTGAATGAACTATCAATGTTCAACACACCTTGGCTACAAAGGCCAAATCAAAAAATTGCCTTTAAAAAGGTAAAAGAAATTATCTCAACAGCTCCAGTTTTCAAGTACTATGATGTGAACAAACCCATAATGGCCAGTGTGGATGCAAGCAGATATGGCATAGGTAGTGTACTATTGCAACAACATGGCTCTGAGTGGAAGCCAGTTGAATTTTGCTCTCGCACCCTCACAGAAACAGAAAACGTATATGGATCAATTGAAAAAGAGTGCCTGGCCAGTGTATGGGAATGTGAGGACTTTTACAAAGATCTGTATGGACTGGATTCTCTTACACGGATAACAGACCATAACCGCTTGTAACCCTCATCAACAGAAAAGACCTGGATCAAGCACTGCTGAGATGCCAATGTCTATTGCTAAGGTTAATTTGATTTAACCCAATTGCTAAATATGTTCCTTGGAAAAATCTGGTACTAGCAGACACTGTCACAGAGCCCAGCATTGCACTCAACTACCAGTGAGCAGGAAGATGATGTAAAGGCATGTGTGGATGCTGTGGACACATACAGATCAGTGTCAGAAAAGAGACTACACCAGCTACAAAAAGCAACCTCAACAGACACTCAACTTCAGGAAGTTCTAAATTACATTAGGGCTGGCTGGCCCAAGTATCTAAAGGACCCTAAGGAAGTGACAAGAGAGAACTTTGTGGTGCGTGGAAAACTAAGCAAGTCCAGTGGACTCATGAATAAAGGTGGCTGAATTGTAATTCCAAACTACTGGTAAATGAAAGGAGAAATCCTAAACCTCATCCATGAAGGACATCAAGGATTAACTAAATGCCATGAATGGGCCAATCAGTCAGTGGGGTGGCCAGACATCATCAAGAACATAAAGAATAAAGTATCAGCATATGAACATTGCAGAAGTCACAGACCAACTCAAAGAACCTTTAATAACAACACCTCTACCAGACAGATCTTAGAAGAGACTAGCTGCAGATTTATGTGAATTCATAGAACATCATTACCTGATCATTGTGGACTATTTTTCCAGGTATTTAGAAATAATGTAGTTGAAAGCCATAGCATGTCACAGTGTTATTGAGAAAATGAAGTGCAATTTTGCTTACTTCAGTATTCCAGAAAAACTAGTGATGGACAATGGACCATAATTCACTGCAGCAGAATTTAAATCCTTTCAAACAAAATATGATTTTGATCCTAATGCTAGCAGAAGTGAATGGAGAGGCTAAGAGAGCTGTACAGACAGCCAAGAAAATCTTACAGCAGGAAAATCCATTTCTTGTTCTCCTGAGTTACAGATCAACACCAATAGCAATTACTGGATATAATCCAGGACAACAACTGATGGGAAGACAAATCAGAACTACTGTTCCAACTTTGGAAAATAATCTATTTCCAAAGTGGCCAGACATGAAGAGTAGCCAACTCAGATAAAAAGGCTAAAAGAGCCTATGAACACTTTTACAACAGACATCACTCAGAGAACTGCCAGGTATAGAAGCTGGTGTCTATGTTCACGTCAAATTGGATGGAGAAAAAGAATGGATAACTCCAGCGATCGTAAGGAAAAATAATTCAGCTCCCAGATCATATGTGATCGAGACCAACAGTGGAGAGTTCAAGAGAAACTGTCTGCATCTATAGCTTGTTCTTTCTGAGGAACAAGCTATAATCAACAGAGCAAACTCTACAGATGGCAGATGCAGAACAAGAAGACGACTCAAGGATTCCAAACAAACCACAGCCAAGCGTTGCAACTAATGGACAGCCAGATGACCAAGTTATAACAAATTGGGGTTGGGTAATTAGAAAACCAGTACAATTCAGAGATGCACAACAGATTGATCCATACTGAACTTCAAAGATAGTGTGATAGTGTAAATGGAAGGAAGGGGGAGATGTAGTGGAATGCTAAACTGTATTATACTGTTCAGCCACTAGGTGGCACCATGTATAAAAGACCTTATTTAAATGAACTTTTACCAGACCTGGCAGAGCATTAAAGGATCTTATGATGAACGCATCTGGTGTCTAAGCAAGCTCTGTAGCCAGTCCATATGTGGTACAGGGACATGACAAATGGGGTCCTGGGCAGGACAGGGGAGGCAGGGAAATAAACAGTAAGGGGATAGGGAAGGCACCCAGAGAGGAACAAAGAATGAAGGGTGGGACTGGGCTGGGAAGCCAAGTACCAGTGAGTGGGGGAGGGGCTCCGGGGTGGAGTAGGTACCAAACAG
The DNA here is from genome assembly GCF_013100865.1 of Trachemys scripta elegans. Classification (NCBI taxonomy): domain Eukaryota; kingdom Metazoa; phylum Chordata; order Testudines; family Emydidae; genus Trachemys; species Trachemys scripta. Next base: position 53,490,973 of record NC_048302.1, read on the forward strand.
CAATAGGAGAGGGGAGCTCTGGGCAGGACGGATAACAAAATAGCAGGGGATGAGGGGGGCTGGGCAGGGCAGGGAAGGCAGGTAACAAACTGGGGATGGGAAGGGAGCAATGAACAGCAAGGAAAGAGAGAGAGCATACATGGCCGGGGAGCAAACTGCAAGCGGAAGGGGACCACAAAAGATGGGGGGAGCAGTGAACTAGAAGAGAGGAGGACCATGGGAGACAGTGGGGAGGGTTGCATACCATGAGGGGGAGGGACTGATGGCAGGCATGGGGAGGAGAAGGCCCACCAGCCCAATGCAAACTGTGGGGAAGGGAAATTTCAAGTGGGGCATGTGATAATAGTCTCTGCTGCAATAGTCACAGGGTGGGTAAGTGGAGGCAGGCAGGCCAGCAGCCTTGCAGGCCAGCAGATGGTCGTCAGCAGCAGGAGCAACGAGGGAAGGCTCCACGCCATTTCCCGCCTCCCGCCCAGCAGGCAGCAAAGCGGGGGTAGCACAGCAGCAGCCACCTCCTCCAGCAGCAGCGACAGCAATAGCAAGTCCTGCCCAAAGAGCCACAGATGCACTGGGAATGAGGCAGGGGATTACAGGATGAGGAAGGATGGTCTCACAGTTAAGCAGGTGAATGCTGCCTTGGGGAACTGAATTCTATACCTGTCTCTGCCACAGAGTTCCTGTCTGATGCTAGGTAAGTCACTTCACCCATACTTTTTGCAGGTGGACACTAATTGTGTATTTCCTCATTTTCTGGGTACCTGATTGAGACCCTGGGGTTTGATTTTCAGAAGTGCTACATTCTCAGATGCAGCTGAATTGAATGGGAGCTGAACTCTGAACACTTAAGAGATACATAATGCTGGTCTTAGATGTCTCAGATTGAGCTCCCAAATTTGGGGATACTTTGGACCGTAGTCTATCTGTGCCCCCGCTCCCCAACTGTAAAATGGGGATAATAGCACCTCGTCCCCTCACTGGAGTTTTGTGAAGATAAATTAATCAATATTTGTGAAACACTCAGCTACTACAGTGATGAGTACCATAGAAAACCCCTGAGGAAATTAATAATTCTGTCTTCAGAGCAGGGTTTGAATAGTCTGTAATAAATAAGGATGAGGGCCACACATTGAACAAGAAGAAAGCAAAATATTGAATAGCTGCTCATTATTTGAGCTCCATCCATCCTGTGCACTGTCTGAGTCAAGGGTCCTGTGGAAAATATAGTGTGTGATCATGTCATTAAAGATTGTATTATACTGCATATACACAAGGGCTCCCAAATTAAGGCTGATCTAGCATTTTTTAACTGTTGAGTGGTTGTGTGTGTGTGTGTGTGTGTGTGTGTTTGTGTATAATAGTACATAATGTATAGATGAGATTTGTATTTAGTATTACTCTACTTGCCTGTCAACAATTTGGCTATTTTATCTCGGGGGGGAAGGGGAGGAAAGCTTGGTGAAGATTGGAAGAGGCATGGAGTTTGAAGTTAGTTTTATTCTTCTAGGGCTTTCCTTCTACAACAGGTTAGACAAATACCTGTGAGAGACGGTTTAGATAATACTTAGGCTATGTATACACTTCCACTTATATTGGCAAAACTTATGTCGCTCAGTGGTGTGAATATTCCACCCCCCCTGAAGACATAAATTATGCTGGCATAAGCACTAGTGTGCACAGCACTATGTTGGTGGAGAGCGGGGGTGGGTTTTTTTATGTCAATAGGAGCTCTCTCCCATCAGTGTAGAGCATCTTCACCACACATGCTGCAGTGCTGTAAATGTAGACATACCCTTAGTCCTGCCTCAGTGCAGGGGACTGGACTAGATCAGTGGTTCTCAGAGCCGGTCCGCCGCTTGTTCAGGAAAGCCCCTGGCGGGCCGGGCCGGTTTGTTTACCTGCTGTGTCCGCAGGTTGGGCCGATCGCGGCTCCCACTGGCTGCGGTTCGCCGCTCCAGGCCAATGGGAGCTGCTGGAAGGGCGGCCAGCACATCCCTCGGCCCGTGCCGCTTCCTGCAGCCCCCATTGGCCTGGAGTGGCGAACCGCAGCCAGTGGGAGCCGCAATTGGCCGAACCTGTGGACGCCGCAGCAGGTAAACAAACCGGCCCGGCCCGCCAGGGGCTTTCCCTGAACAAGTGGCAGACCGGCTTTGAGAACCACTGGACTAGATGACCTACTGAGGTTCTTTCCAGTCCTACCTTTCTGTAGTTCCTGTTTTATGTACATGTTTTCAACAACTTGTGTGATCGTGTGTTACTGTCAGGATTTTTGAGACCTGCAATATAATTTGCGCCAGGAAGTGCAAATGGAAAATAATATATATATAGATGTTTCAAGCCCATCGTTGTCAAGTACTAGACAAGAACACATTGCCCCAGGCCAATAGGTTAGGCAGCCCAGCTTTTTACACCCCTGTGTGGATACAAAATTTTTATCTGCATCCAATCCGCAAAAATGGTTTTGCAGGGCTCTGCAGATTTTACCTGCTGTTTAAGGTTTGGCTGCCTACATGTTTCAAGTACAGAGCCCAGAACCTTCTATAATTGGTGAACACAATATAGAGTAAGGCACAATAATATGAGAGGGCAAACTATTTGCATTGGCATAAAACTGTTCTATGTCCTCTGGGCACAGTTATATCTTTGAAAAACTTAATTATGAGTGCTTTGCCAGGAATCCTATGTACATCCAGTTGGGCCATGAACAACAGAAGCACAATGTCTTTCCTGGTTTCTTGCCATACAAGAGAGAAATGTCCCATTTGTTGCTTTTTTCTGTATAGTACCCTATGCCTGGAACAGCCTCCTTTATCCAATGCTCAGAATAACTTTACTAATCTCCACATTCCACTTTAGACCTCTTTCAATTAGCCTTCCACTACTAAACATGTAATCCTGCTCTTATGCCTGGTGTATAAATATAATTCATATATACAATCCAAAATGAAAAAAAAAAAACTTTGTTTAGAAAAGCTAATAACCACTGCATGGTGAGTAATATTAATAGTAATAAATAATAATACCTAGCTTTTACACAGTGCTTTTCATCAGTTAACAAATAGGTTAATTATATTAGTGAAGATATAAATAACTGTAGAAGGAAAGAGATATATTGATACAGGATATATTGGGAGCCATTTCTGTAGCTGTCAACTAATGGACCTAACTGTGTTGCCAAACAGTAAAGAGCTAGGTTTGAAAATGCCAAACCACTGTTGATTTTTTCTGATTAAAAAAAATGTTTCAATTTTGTATTTGACACCTGTGTACATAAATTTTAATATACTGCTCTGTAATTTTTTAATGAGATGTAAATAGGACAGGGACTGTAAGAACTTGAAAATGGTAATTAAGATGGGAGTGAAGTTTAATTCTAGTGGTGTCTTCCAAGAAACCAATAATAGGTTTAGGTTATTCCAGTTATGTAAATCTTTTAAGTTGAGTGGCTAAAGGGAAAGCATTTAATTTAAAAAGGTCCAAAAAATCTTTGGCTACATGGACTCCAATATCCCTAATTAAAGTGGTGCACAAGACAAAGTTAAATGATCTTCAAAGGCCTCTGAATGGCCCTGGGCAAAGTCTAGAGGGAGAGGCTCTGATTTATTGTAATTCATTTTGAATCCAGAAAATTCTCCAAAAATGTTACATTGCTTCAATATATTGGCTAGGGACACTATAGGGTTACAGGCAAAAATTAATGTATCCTCAACATATGTAATGCAATCTGCTGTTCAATATTGCTCATTCCTATACCAAAAATACCATTGCTGGAATGAATTCTTTGCATCAGACTGCATAATAAGTGCAAACAATAAGAGAGATAAGGGTTAGCTCTGTGTAGTACTATGTTTCAGCCGCAGGCTTTTGGAATCATAACCATTAATAAGGATCTTGGCTGCTATAGTTGGGTACATTAATCTTATCCAAGTAATGAATTTTGGTCCAAATCCCATCAGTAGAAAAGAAGAATGATTATTCAACCTGATCAAAGACCTCTTTGTCATCTCCAGATAGATTTGTTGCAGAAGTATTATTTAATATAACAGAGAGAAATGTGTTTAATAATCTTATAAAGTTATCAGTTCAATGTTTATTCTGTATAAATCTTACTTAATCACGGTGGGCTAATTCAGGAAGAAATTGTATGTTAAGAAATTAAATGGGCTTCTTTAGGGTCCTTGTCTTTTTTGTGTATGGTAGCAAACATGGCAACAAAGATAGGTCCCTATTATGCAATCGGGTCCACGCAGATGGATTTCCATACTGTGATCAAAAGTTTTCTGGTAGAAGTTGGTCAGTCTTAGGACCATATATGGTCCTTACCTTCAAGGCTCTTCATAGTTTAGCTCCATCTTACTTATCCAGTCTCTTCTGTCCTTTAGTTCTCCCAGTAGCATCTTACAAGCACTTTTGTGGTCTTCTTACATGCTGTCCCTCATGCATGGGACATCCTCCCCAAACAGATTTACATAGTTGCTTGCCTCTCTCCCTTCATATCCTCTAATGATAATGGTTAGGCAGATGGCCTATATGGCATTCATTACTATCTCTTCCTCACCTATCCTATTTAAAAAACAAATAAACATAAAGAATGATCAAGTGGGCTGTCCCGGGTAGAGGGTGGGGAGAGCAGTATTGTTATCAGTATTATTTTACTATTGAGCTGGAGGAAGAAGTCAAATATGAAACTGCAGATCTCTAGCTAGAGTTGTGAAAAACCCATTATCAACGATGAGAAGGGAAACATTGCTTTTCCTCTTACAAAATGCCCCACTTCCATTTATTTATGTATTGGTCTGTGCAAAATACAATATGAATGATAGGAAAATGGTTTCAGCTAATTTGATTCAGGTAAAAAATTGCACATTGATCAATATTGAATAACACTTCATGAAAATACCGGCTTTACTGGATTATTGGCTATCCACCTGGCAAAAATTTGGTGAACATAACATGAAGCAAAACTAGGGAGTTCAGCACAGCATTGTCACCAACAGAAGCCACTATCTGTAACAGAAACCCAGGGAACAAGCAAAATGAAACTTCTGCTGCCAGGCTGATTTTAACTAGAAATCATCTGTCATAATCTGCATGTAAATTCTGATCTCACATCTCACAGTAAGAATTCCAGAGACTGAGAGCAATTATCCTATTCAGAAAAGTGGCATTTCTTTAGGTACTTGTTACACAAAATAATGAATGTATTAAATAAGACAAGACAACACTGAATCATAATACTGGCATGGATGTTTTTAATTTGAATGGTAAAGAAGAAACAATTAAGGAAATTCTGCCTACATAAATTCTCATTTTACATCTGTCTCCCACTCTCATTCTCTGCCTTCTTGCATGCAGCCTCTTAGGGCTAGATTCTCAAAGGTATTTAGGTGCCTAAAGATGCAGATAGGCACCTAGTGGGACTTTCAAAAGCACCAAAGAAATTTACATCACTTTTGAAAATCCCACTAGATATCTATCTGTATCTTTACCTTTAAAAATCTGTCCCTTTGCCATATGACTGACTTTCCCCATGCCTCTACACACCCCTTCAATTAATTACCTGTTTACAGTACACATTTTTAGGATAGTTTTCAGAGTAGCAGCCGTGTTAGTATGTATCTGCAAAAAGAACAGGAGTACTTGTGCACCTTAGAGACTAACAAATTTATTTGAGCGTAAGTTTTCGTGGGCTACAGCCCACTTCTTCGGCTGGATAGAATGGAACATATATTGAGGAGATATATCTCCTCTCTGTATGTGTATATATATCTCCTCGATATATATTCCATTCTATGCATCCGAAGAAGTGGGCTGTAGCCCACGAAAGCTTAAGCTCAAATAAATTTGTTAGTCTCAAAGGGTAGGTCTACACTTACCTCCGGGTCCAGCGGTAAGCAATTGATCTTCTGGGATCGATCCCGGAAGTGCTCGCCGTCGACGCCGGTACTCCAGCTCGGCGAGAGGAGTACGCGGCATCGACGGGGGAGCCTGCTTGCCACGTCTGGACCCGCAGTAAGTTTGAACTAGGGTACTTCGAATTCAGCTACGTTAATAACGTAGCTGAATTTGCGTACCTTAGTTCGAAGTGGGGGGTTAGTGTGGAGCAGGCCTAAGGTGCCACAAGTATTCCTGTTCTGTTTTTAGGATAGGTAGCCTATAAAATCTAGACTTCCCCATCCCTCGAAGAAGTGTTAACTAAATAATAGAAAGCACTATAACTCCTTTACATCACACAACCCACCTCCCCCTCACAAAAACCAAACAAACCCCAACCTTCCCCCCCACAAAATAGCAAAAATTGTGGATTTAACAAGACACCTGACAAACTGCACTGCTTAGTACTTAATAAGCTTCTTGTCACATCCCCTTAGGGTCCAGTCCTACAGTGAGGACTGTATGGGCAGACTCTTCTGCCCATTGGGGCCCACTGAAGTCAGTGGAACAACACCTGGTTTCAAGGATCTGGTCCTGGTGTTCTTAGATTGTTAAATCTTTGAGGCAGGGACTATCTTATCACTGTGCGTATATGCCTGGCACAATAGGGTCCTGACCCCTGTCTGGGGTTTGTAGGTTTTATCACAATGCAAACAATATAGGCCAATTAGCTTATCCTTCTTCTGCACTTCTCTATTTATAAATGTTTTCATTACACTTAAAAATAATTTGAAACATTTTATTTTGTTTGGATGTAAGCATTTCACAGTAGTATTTTCAACTCATACATTGCAGCATTCTACTGATGAGGACCAGAAAAGGAAACCTGAGTGGTTTAATTTAATTGTCCAAATTGAATAAAGTACAAAAAGTAAACACAGCATAAATGGTTCAGAGTAAACTGGATTATTAGAGTCCATTCATTTTTAATAATAGAAGGTGCAAGTGGTAAAAGGTAAAGGGACTGGTTTATTTAAAATACAAAATTTAATCCAAGATGATCCCCCCCTTTTTTGTAAAGGAAGGCCCTGGCTGCTTTGTGTGGACATTAAAGAACCCATGATACTTTTCTTGAGTTGGGGAGGGATCCCCCCAATGTCCTTTACCAAAATTCCCATGTCTTCCACTGTTGTGTTTATTATACTGATTGTATGTCTGTTTACCAGACAGGTGGCTGAATTTCCATTATTAACCTGTATGGGAGTAAAGGTGATCTTGTGGCAGAGGCCTGAGAGCCAGACAATTTAGATTCTACTCCCACCTCTGCCATAGGTTTCTTTTGTCATCTTGGGCAAGTCATTTAGGTGAGGTTCCTGCAGATACTGAGGCCTGGTCTCAAAATTTAGGTTGACATAGCTACAGCACTCAGAGGTGTCAAAAATCTACATACACCTGATCATTGGAAGCAATGCCAACATAATCCCTGGTGTAGGATCATGTAAGAATGTTTCTGTCAAGCTAGCTACTCTTGCTCAGGGAGGTGGTGTTCCTACAGTGAAGGAAAAATCCCTTCCCTTGCTGTAGGCTGTGTCTACACTATGGGGTTACAGTGGTGTAGCTATGGCACTGTAGGGATGTTTCTGTAGCGCCCATAATGTAGACATGGCCTGACACTCACGAGTTACTTTATATGTGTGAGTAATCCAGGACTACTACTCACACATGTAAAATTACTCCTGTGCAAAAGTGTCAGCAGCATCAGGGCCTTATAACCTCTCTGTGCTTCAATTTATCTGTATTTTAAAATTAGGTTAATATAATACTTAGCTCTTGTCTACATGGAGAAATTTACTGGCATTACTATGGCAGTATAATTATACAGGTTTAAATTAAGTTCTGCCAGGAAATTTCGCTGTGTAGACAAGCTCTCAGTCTTCTTCCTCAACAACTTTGTTCTGCTCCCGGCATGAGCTCTGTGGTGGTGAATCTCTGCAAAAAGCATAGACTGCACCGCAGAATCGGGGCTACAACGCCTGGAAACACGGGATTGTTGTGAGAATATCAGCTTTAATAATAATAATACAAAAATTACTAGCCCTCATGTTTGCAGGCTACACATTTGAAACGTGAAGCAAGTGTACCCTAAAGACTGCGAAACCAGATGGAAAATAAAAAGTAGCCAAAATGTATTACTGTTTTTTTAAACGGTGCTTTTTAAGTCACTTTCGTGATTTTTGAACGCTAGAGGCTGGCCCTGACGAACCAAACTAATCCAGCAATGCAGGAGGAGCACGACCCAGTACTTTGTAGAGGGGCCCCAAGGCAGCTGCAGCTGCTGGCGGGGGTGGGAATTTGGAGAGGATCCCTCGCCGGCCTGGTGTGTGTGTGTTATATTGGCAGTGGGGTAAGTGGAGGCTGGGCGGCTCCGACTGCCTGACGCCAGTGAGACCAGATCAATCCAGGCACAGAGGCAGAGGCAGAGCGAGTGCAGGGCTGCCTGGCGGCTGGAGCCGCAACAGCAGCAGCCGGGGAGGAAGGAGCGAGCGGCCGCGGCGTTCGGTGTCTCCTTTGCCCGCTTCGCCGCCCAGCAGCCGGTAACAACTTTGCGCTTCTTTGCCCTCTCCCAAGCCGGCTCCTGTGCCTGGGCGGGGACCCCTCCTACCCCACCTCTGTGTCCTGGGGCTTGCTGGCTGGTCGGGGCCGGGCAGGGCTTGCTGCAGCCAGGGAAGTGGTTTGAATGGTGGCTACGCTTTGGCTTGTTGCTCCCCCCCCCCCCCCCCCCCCCCCCCCTTTTTTTTACCCCCCGCCCGGGGCCCGGCCTTTTTTTTTTTTTCCCTTTTTGGGGGGGGGGGGGTTTTTTTTTTTTTTTTTTTTTTTTTTTTGGAGGGGGGACAGGGTTTTTCTCCAGCATAATGGCGTCTCTGCGGGTGCCTGCAGAGAAACCTGTGACTTCTGTGCTTTCTTCTTTGCTGCCTTCCTTGGTTTAAAGTTTCTGGGTAGATTTCTTTGTTGGGCTGGAGGAAGAGAAAATAGACCCGCCAAGAGCTCTCTCCTTCCCTCTTCCTCTCTCCCTTTTTCCCCTCTCATTAGAAAACCCTATTCCTGGGGCTTCTGCTGCTTCAGACTTTTGTCCTGGCCCCATTGTGTTCAAAGCCAAGTGGGAGAAACTTGTAACAGTTCCTGTAAAGCTCTGGCTAACACAAGGCAAATGCCCTTTGTTTTTATTTGGGAAAAGCATTTCTCTAATGACTTGTCTAATCCAAATCTTGGTTCCTCCTAATGGATTTGCTTTTTGCAACAAGATTTGTTTAGAGGTCAAGCAAAGTTCACTTAAAATTTTTCTGATTATTAGGAGGTTTGGATGCACATGATTTTTCTTCTCTCAATGTGATTTTCAATTTACTTCTACTTTACAGAATGAGATTATCCAGCTATAGATGTATCTTTAAATTTTATTAAGATATGTCCATGTGCAAGTGTTCAATCATGCTTTCTAAAGTAGCTGGGCCAGACCCTATCATTTTTAATTAAGTCAGTGGGAGTTTTGATTGAGTAAGAACTACAATATTTGTCCCTTCATTAGCAGTTTATAAAAATATAGAAGATGTGCAGGCTGGTTTTGCAGTTTGCTTGTAGAGCATATGCTTATTTGTAGTTTCAGTTAGGAAAAAGAACTGATGTTCATCGCATCTAAGAATAGGTGCCACCCTTCTCTTGGGTGGAGTATTTGATGGTCAGAAACATCTAATTCTACTTTTTTTTCCGTTGGTGTATATTTCAGATTAAGGCTGGGCATATATTTGCTTTTGTTTATGGCAGACATAATAGGATATGATGTCTCTAGAAATTAGCATTTTAGTTAAAAGGTTATATTTCGGACAGCTCTACATGTGAAAACTGGCAACTCTTGCCTCTTCTGACTTCTCCTTCCCTGTAAGACTTAGCTTGTGTGTGATTTTGTACGTTACACAACATGAAACTCAAAACTGAGACTAACAACCCACAGAGACTACTTTTCTTTAAATTCTGCTAGTCTTCATGTAGTCAAGCGTCTGCACCTCAGTGTGTCAAACAATGAGTGAATCCTGTAAAGGAACTTGCTGTGTTAAAACTGATTTTAATCTTGTTTGTAACTACTACATTAAATTTATTGATGACTTGCTTCCAGTTGCAACTCACAATGTAAAAATATCGATCTGGATAGGAGTTCTGTGCAGGGCAGTTGGTAGAAGATTCTCATGGCACCTTGTTTAAATATTAAATACTTCATTTTTGTGACTCTTTTACAGTGGTGGCTGTCTTTAGGGTTTTTTAATGTTAAGATGGAAAAACCCTAAACCCATATATTTGATATTCCTGTGCTGTTGTTCAGACTCTGATCTTGTAATTAATTTCACACTATAATTTGGGGCTTGACAGAGATTTCTCTGGAGTTGGGTGATCCAGGAGCCTTACATAGTCTCCAGAAAGGATCAGTTCAAGGCAAGATCAGATTACCCTAAGGGTAGGGATTTGTCCTTGCTTTAGTTTTGACCCCTCCATTTCCTTGGTATGTAATCAAATACACTTTTTTCCTTATGTTGTCCTCTCCACTTTTCATTTTGTATACTCGTTGATCCAGTACAGTGGAGGAAAGAGACTAGATATACAGAAACTGAAGGATCTCAAGCTGTTTAAGTAGTATCTACCAGTTCAAGAGTTTGGAAGTTGATAAATATAGTGTTGAGTTCAAACCAGTAAGTAAAGGGATGAAATGTAAAGAGAAGCAATGCAATGGTTAATAACATTGCTGCACCAGTTTTCGTAAATACTGGAGTGATTTTTATAGACCCTCCTTAAATTCTGAGCCACTTTATGGGTGCAAGTTAAAGACTGAAATTTAGAAGCCACGTTTAAAAAAAAAAAAAAAAGTAGGGAGTAATAAGTTTGATTGTTATATTTAAAATACAATAGTGTGCACTACCCAGTCCAAGTTGTGTGTATACAAAAGCCTTCATTTCTGTAGTCTTACAAGGCTAATGGAGGCATCATCTCCGCTTTATAAATAATGTAAGTTGTGTATAATGTGGAGTCCCCAGAGACTGCAGAGAAAGCATCATTACCAGCCTTTTCAGCGTGCTGGAGATCTTAAATTGATTTACAGCACTGAACTGGTGCAAAATGATACATCAGAATGACATGGGGTCAACCTGTAAAAGTCTGTGATGTGAGCCTATTAGTTCAGTCATCATAATTAAACCACATTATGGGGGCACCAAAGCAAACATGTGTGGCATGGCCCGTTATGCTTCAAAAATGCGTGATGCAGAGAGCACCATGTGTATAACTTAAAACGCTTTATATAAAGAGAATTTGAAATATAAAGAGGAATTTGTGAGCAGAGGTACCCTGATTATTAACCTCCTTTTCCCAGTCATTAGCAATTGAAATGGAGAATGACCATATCTCTCTTATTGGGTGGGGGAAAAGCTGAATTTTATACAGTTCCCGAGATTCAAAAATGATCAGGCTTTACTTGCTGACTACACAAAGTGGTGAAAGCAGGCAAATGGTTTAACACTTTTTTTCCAGTCTACTAGTGATCTTTATCCTACTAGAAGTAGTGACTCTGAATGTATCTTTTGAAATGCTTCTGTACAACTGAGTGGTATATTGTGTCTTGATCATATGTTGAATTATATGACCAGACCTATTTTAAAAACTAACTGATTTTAAATCCTGCTTGTCCATAGCTCACTACTTTCCTTAGTGAAGTCAACTGTGATTTTTTTTTTTTTTAAAACAGATTTTTTTCCTGTAAATAGTTTGTGGCATACTAGTTTCTAATGGCATAAACTAACTGTTTTGTATATTAAGCATCTTAAATCTTCTTGCTATTTGTACTGATAGTAAAATCTTCACAATGCACACATGGCAAATCCTGCTTGTGGCTCTTGTCTGTGTCCTTTGGTTTGGTATTTTGGTGGTGGTAGACTTAATTGCAATCTGGTTTGACTTGTGTGAAATCACCACTGTATCATATATGATCTCTGCTAATTGGGAGAAACTAGGTTTCTTTTTAAAATGGATTTGTGAGAGGCTATGGAAAGCACTAGAAAATCAATAGAATATTACGGGAAGATTGAAGAGACAAGTTCAGTCCGATCAGAACAAGATGCCCTTTAGGTAAGCTACTTTCTGAGCTGGAAGTAAAGCATTGAAACCCATTTTTAGGAGAAATATTTGTAAAATGGGGATAAGGAGCTCTCTTGTGCTGTGGTGAAACAGACTAATGAAATAACCTTATTGAAAGAGGGACTGTAAAACCTGTGAAAATGGACATGAGGTCACAAAGACTGCCTTGTGGTTAATGAAGTGACTCTTCTAATGTTCTTTTTATTTGTGGTTTATTTTTTTTTATGACCAAGTTGCCCAGTCTTTTTCCATTCCAGTTCCTGCAGAACTAATCTAAACATTAGTATTCAGAAATCCCTTTTACTTTTTTATTGTGTGTGTAAGGATGTCTGAAATAATTGGAACCACCCAGTTTTATAAAGAAGATTTTCTGGATACTGGTTCTTGAATTTCTAAAAATTGGTTTTTTTTTTTTTTTTTTTTTTAAGCCAAAGTAAATTTTAAAACAAACTTAGTTAGTTTAAGCATGTTTTATTATGATGTGAATGTCTTAAGGCTCATCTACATACACAAGTTGCAACCAGTATAGTTAAAGCAGTTTAACCTCCCTGGTGTGGACACAGTTATGATAGAATAAAGGCATACTTTATGGGAAGGGGCCTAAGCTACACGGGTATAAGACCCCTTTGTATTAATATAACTTATCTACATAAGGAGTTGTATTGTTATAACTATCTTGGTAAAAAAAAAATTACACCCCAAACTGAAATAGTTATACCAGCACAAGAAGTGTGTGTAGAACAGGCCTCTGGCTTTAAAGATCATACTCCCTTGTAGGGTGAAGTATGGAGGGGGAAGAGGGACAGAATTTTACTGCTGATGGCTGACTACAGAGATATACAATCTCAGTGGAGAACAAATGTTCATTTGCATAAAGGAAGCTGTCTTTTAGGGAAGAAAAGCCAAACACTTCAAAAAATAGTCCAATTCCAAGGAATGCAAAAGAGCCCAGATTAACAGAATTGAAGGGTATGTCTACACAGCATCTGGGAGTGAGCCTTTCAGACTGGATCCACAGACATGTGGTATTGGGGCTTGTGCTAGCACACTAAAAATAGCTGTGTAGACAGATGTTGCTTTGATGTAGCAGCTCAGGCAGTAGTCCCACCCCATCCCCCAGGCTTGAGAACTTGAGCTCCAACCCCAGCTGCACAGCTGTTTTTAATGTGTTAGTGCATAGGTGGGCAAACTACGGGCCACATCCAGCCTGTGGGACCCTCTTGCCCGGTCCCTGAGCTCCTGGCCCGGAAGGCTAGCTCCCCTGCTGTTCCCCCTCCCCTGCAGCCTCAGCACGCTGCGCTGCCGGCACAATGCTCTAGGCGGCCGGGCAGCTCAGCTGCAGAGCCCGGCCTGACCTGCGCTGTGGTGTGGCTGGCTCCAGCTGGGCGGCGCAGCTGTAGCGCTGCCAGCCACCGGCTGCTGCAGCGTGGTAAGGGAGCAGGGGGCGTTGGATAGAGGTCAGGGGAGTTTGAGGTGTGGATAGGGGTTGGGACAGTCAGAGGGAGGGAACTGGGGGGGTTGAATGGGGGCAGGAGTCCTGGGGGGCAGTCAGGAAGGAGGGGGGGTTGAATGGGGCAGCAGGAGGCAGTCAGGGGTGGGGGTTCCAGGGGCTGTCAGGGGACAGGGAGCGGGGAGGGGGGGTGGCAGATGGGGCAGGGGTCCTGGGGAGGGCCGTCAGGGGGTGAGAAGCGGGATGGGGGCGGTAAAAAGGGGCAGGGGCCAGGTCATGCCTGGCTGTTTGGGGAGGCACAGCCTCCCCTAACCAGCCCTCCTTACATTTTCCGAAACCCGATGCAGCCCTCAGGCCAAAAAGTTTGCCCACCCCTGTGCTAATGTAAGCCTTGATAGCACAAGTCTGTGGAGCTGGGCTGAGAGGTGCACTCCCAGATGCAGTGTAGACTTACCCAGTGTAACTTCAGTTTTTTTTGCACATTTCTGTTTGCTCTAAATGTGCCCCATAGTTGAATTGGATCAGAGGCTTATGATGAAGTGTGGTTCTCTTAACTAGTCTTTGTGGGAACAAAGGATTAGAAGGGACTGCAATGGTCATGTAGCCCAGGGGTTCTCAACCTTTTTCTTTCTAAGGCCCCCCAGGCATGCTATAAAAACTTCACGGCCCACCTGTGCCACAATAACTGGTTTTCTGCATATAAAAGTCAGGGCTTGCATTAAGGGGTAGCAAGCAGGACAATTGCCAGGGGCCCCACGCCATGGGGCACCACAAATCTAAGTTGCTCAGGCTTCTGCTTCAGCACCAGGTGGCGGGGCTCATGGCCCTGGGCTTCAGCCTCATGCAGTGGTGCTGTGGCTTTCTGCCCTGGGTTCCAGCGAGTCTAATGCTGGTTCTGCTTGGCGGACCCTGTGAAACCTGCTCGCAGCGTCCCAGTTGAGAACCACTGGTCTAGTCTAACCCCCTGCCAAGATGCAGGATTTTTTTTTGTCTAAACCATCCAAGAAAGATCTAGCCTCCTTTTGAAAACCTCCAGTGAAGAAGCTTCCACAACCTCCCTAGGCCATCTGTTCCATGGTCCTACTGTTCTTACAGTTAAGATTTTTTTCCTGAGATTTAATCTAAATCTGCAGTGCTGTAGGTTGAATCTATTGACTCTTGTCCTGTCCTCTATGGCAAAAAAGAACAATGTTTCTCCATTTTTTTTTTTATGGCAGCCTTTCAAGTATCAAGAAGACGGATATCATGTCCCTTTCCCCAACCCCCATCTCCTCTTTTCCAAACTAAACATACCCACTTCCTTCAGCCTTTCCTCATAGTACAGTGCATTGAACTAGATACTTAATTGTGCAGCCATATCTTTTGTGCCTGGGATATTTTAATATTACAATGTGGCCACTGGTGCACCACCTCTGTACTTGACTTCCATTGAAATGACAGTTTAACATTGTGGTGACTCCAGGGCTGTCCAGTGTAGCAATGTTGTGTATGGAATACCTGGCATGCTTAAACAGTTGCAAGATAATTAAGATCCTAGAGCAGTGGTAGGAAAGTGTTTATTTGTTCAGTTGAATTTCTGTTGTAGATTTATGGGGAAATTGACTGGCATTTATTCTAGAATAACTATTCTTATTTAACTATTCCAGAATGACCCCGGCCTCCATGTGGACACTCTGTTCTGAAATAAAAGTGACTTTATTGTGGAATAATTACTTCATCTTGGAAGTGAAGTTACTATTACAGAATAAAATTGCTTTTATTCAGGAATAGTGTCCACATAGGGAGTTATTCCAGAACACCTAAATTATACTGGAGCTGTTCCAGTCAATTTCCTCATGTAGACATGGCCTCGTCTGGAATACAAGGAGAAAAGAAAATTATTTTTAAACATGCCTTCATAAAATTATATTTAGGTACTGTTCAGAGCAGTATTATCCAAAGGCAAGTGTTACTGCTGACTTGGCATATGAGTAAATCATTAATGTGGTTCACCAATAATTTCTAAAGCATTATTTCATATTTTTGTGCTTAGAAGAGGGACTTTTTTTCCTACATGGCAACGGATGTGATTGTCTAAATATGTTAATGCAGACAGTCTTAATTAGAGCTGTCTATTGCAGATAGTCTAAATTTATAATTTAACTATTTCTTCAGAAATATTTAACTTGCAAGTTTTGTCATTGAAATTATTAAAATGTTACACCAAAGTGATCAGCACAGTGTTGCATAACTTAGAAATGAGTATGCATTTAAAAACATTTATCTTGATAATTTGATAGTGCCTCATTTGTTTTCCCCCTCCTCACTCAGTAATGTAGTTGAATAGGAGAGTGATTGGTAACAGCTTTAAGCTCACAGACCTTTCCTTATCACAAAGGTTTTGTACCCAGAGGTAAGTTATTTTTTTAGCAGATAAAATATAAATTGAGTTTCAGAATTTATAGCCAGCTTTTGTAATGCATTGTCTGTTCATATACAGTGAACCAATTTAACTAAAATCTGTTAGGAACTTATTTAGTTATGTCTATGCAGGGCTTGCACTGGTTTACTTTTCAACTGGTTTATATCAAGTTAGCTTGCATTTATATATAGGCTTTGCACTGATTTAGCTGAATTGGGGTTTTTTAACTCATTAATTAAAGCAGTGCAATTTCAAAATGAGGCCACAGAATATTGTTAGGACTACTGTGGCAATTTTAATTACAGGAAAATTATAGATTAATTGGGGAGGGACAAATAGAGCTGATACTAGCTACAGTTATGTGATTATAGTCTTACACACAAAATTAGACACATTGAAGAATGCTAACGTCTTTTCAAACTTGTATAATGAATATTTTAAACATTTTATATAAGACATTAAATTAGCAGTATTTGCAGCATACTGCATATGTAGCATATTCTACAGTAGAGACTTACTTTAAATTCACTACATTAGGTTATAGTAAATCTTTGAGTTTCTCATACTTCTTACATATGCCATGTTAATGTGCATGTACGTGAATTGTCTGCCTAAAATCAGCAGTGTTTAATGTTAAACCTGCTGTAATTTAATTGGGTCAAATAGAGAGATGACACAATGAAATTATTTAGGTAGAGAATCATTTGTATATAAATGAATCAAAGTAAACTAACTAGTATGTAGCCATTTTTTTTTTTAAAGCAGAAAAGTTGGCTTAAATGTGAAATGTGTCTAAAGAATCCTGTTGTGGTTTCCACATGTAAACATGTTTGGGGGAGGAGGGGAAACATTTGCTGTGTTTGTTCACATTCATGTGTTAATGAACTGCATATTTATCTTTATTCTACCAATACATTGCACTCTTTATGTAATTAGGTTTCAGTGCGGCTTGAGGTGGAAAGTAGTTAAAATTGAAAGCTTCCTACCTTGCATGCACCGATGGCTAAAGACTCTCACGTAAAGCAGATTTGGTTAATGGATAAAATATACAGGTTGCAACTTGCTTATTTCCTAGATACAGGGGAAAGGAGGCTCTCATATTTGTTTCCAAAGCATACCTGAGTAAGAAGTGAATCGAGGACTTGCTGAAACTCTTAAATCTCTTGCTGTTCCTCCTGATTATTCTTTAGTAATTTTCTGTGAGCTTGGGAGCATGATTGAGTTCCTATCAGACTCTCTAGGTATGAAACACACAAGATAATGAACAATAAAAGGTTTTTCTCACTCCCCTTTCCACTGGCCATCCCCAGCATACCAGAGAATCACAAACCACATTTGCTTTCTTGTTTCTTTACAAAGAAAAATGGCTTGCAAAACAATTTTTTGCCCATTCTTTGCCCAATTGTGCTTTTAAGGTTGCTGAGCAGTTTTGTGAAAGACAAGAAAGGTGTTAATGGTCTAGCCGAAGACTAATTTATTTTAAATTAGGGAAGGTTCTGGTCCTATTCCTACTATTATGGGGTGAGTGGCGTTGTACACCAAAGCAGATAACGCTGTTTATGCAGTTTTTTTTCTTTTGAGACTAAAGACTTTATACAAACTTTGCAACAACAATACGTTTGTCACTTCTGTAGCTTTTTTTGAATGGGAATGTAGTCTAGTGTGGAGAGCTGGTAGATTTTTAATACTTATTCTACCTGTAATTGTACTGCCTTAAAGAGAGAGATAGTCTCTCTTTTCTTATCTGGTCCTTCAGTCACTCACCAAAGCGGTAGGACAGTTGGAAAATGAAGGTTTCCTTCCAGGGATGTATATGATACAAGGAGGCAAAATGATGGCAAACGACAGCTTTATTCCCTTACGTACAGAAATCTCAGAGAAATGTTGAGAACATAAGGAGTGAAGAGATGGGATGAGCAAGCCCGTTCAACTTTTAAGGCCTTAAGAAGTTTCGGTTATTTTTTGTGCTCTTTCTCATTTTTGGCAAGAAGCCAAGTAAGGTGAAGGGCCATTCTAATGATATTTTTGACTTGATCAAAAGTAGGAAACAGAGAGAGAACCTGTTCTTGTGAGAATTCCATCCAGAGTAACACACTTCAATAAAGCAGTTTGAATTCTTAAATGATTAATAGTGCAAAATCTCTGAACTGTGGGGTTTGTCTCACTAGTGAAAACACCATATTCTTCTAAGGTCTTCAGGTCCTACTACTTATGATATACAATGAGCCTGAAGTCCTTGTATTTGATAGCACACTTTCTTTGGTTTTCTGTATTGTGCTTCTGTTGTGCTAAAGATAGTTTCTCCAGCATAGACAGGCCCTAGGCACTTTCTCACTGGATTAAAGACCAACAGTTTTGCTAAATCAACTTTAAAATCAGAGTTGTGTAACAGCTCTTCAGCTCGCATAGATCAATGCCATTGAAGTCGATGTTGATTTACATCGGATGAGGGTTTCCTGATTTGCAGTCTCCTTCTCTGATCTCTAGACATCTAATTCCATTAGCTTTGTGCTAGTGAGGATGGGACCTACATTGGTTCATAGAGGATATTACTGTATCAGTGACCTATTTAGTAGAACTATGTAGAATGAAGACCTGGTGAATACAATGAACCGTACTTTTTCTAAAAGGTGTAAACTTATTGAATACCTTAGGAAACCTAGCTATGTGTAGGTTACCGTCTCAGCGATAACAGCTTCCTGTTTTGCATTTTTGCCCATTGCTGGTTTTGCAGTGTAGCATCCTTAATAATAGTCCCTTTATTATTTCTGTTGGTGTTGATGTGTTCAGTGCTCCCATTTGGGATGTAGGAGGTAGAGGAAAAGTCTGTCTTTGTATTACCTTAAACATGTAAGTTATAGTTTGTGTAACTTCTAGCATTAGGTTTAATCTAGAGAAGTCTTTTTTGAAATATTTAAAACACAGATATTAGTTTCAAGCCTTGAAGCATGCTTTCTGGACAGATGAGAGAGAGATCACTTAAAAAACAAAAGTTTGACCTTTAGTAACCCAGAGCAAAAAACAATGGTAGCTTAGGAGGGTTCAAGTGTTTGGTAAACTGTTTGATTATTCAAAAACAGCTTGGGCAAAGTTTCTCTCTGGGAGAGAGAAACAGTTGGCCAAGGAACGAAGAGACAAGGATGTACGGATAGGGATGGAATGCAATACAAGGTGAAGTGATAGTGCCTTGCAAGTATGAATTATCGCTAAAAATCCTTGTCATGGTGTCACAAAGTGCTCTCTGTTACCCAGCATGCTGTGCTGTCTAGTCTGCTTCTGTCACCTCATGGTCATAAATACGCCAAGGCTCTTTTCCTTTCACTATGTGTACCTTGTATACTTCCACCTTTTTCTCTCACACAAAACATAACACAGGCACCTTACAGTAAGAGCTTTTTTCCACGAAGCCTCCCTCTTCAGCACAGCTCACTTTCTGAGCTTCCCTTCTGAGCTCCTTCTTTGGTTTTGTGGAGTAGCAGACTTGGTTCCTGAGTCTGTGATCGTTGAATGCACTGTACTTCTGTATCTTTTTCATGACTTAGGTTCTCATGCCTTTCCTGGTGTTCTTAAAGAATTGCAGAAGAGCTTTTATTATTGAGCCCCATTTTCCTTGTATTTTTCATAAATGTTGCAAGGAAAATGTTGTTACTTTTAAGGCTTCTTATTTTTCTATATAAATGGCTCCTATCATTGGTATCGTCTTTACAATCCAAAAGTATCTATTGCTGCATGGACCTTTACATGTCATACATAATTTATTTTTGTGCATGTTAATTAGAAATAAATTACTACAATGCCCTGATATAATTCTAAATAGAGCCACTTTGTTCTTCTTCTTAGGGCCTTTGATTATGTCAACACTGTCAAATGTAGGACATACTGTACTTTTCGGAATTTTTTCCCCTTTTTCATTTGCCCACAGTTCTTGCCATTCCTTCCTTAGCTCATTTTTGATTAGGTGTTTAAATTCCAGTTTGCCAAGGGGATTACTAGGTTAACTTGTTCATGAGTAATATTACCTTTTGCCTTTGTCTGCCAATTTGTTGCCTGCTATCTCTCTATGCACCAGCATCCCTACTATTACAATGGCTATAGCCAATTGCACAAGTTCTGTGGCTAGCTGTAATATTTCATTAAGAATACCATTTCTGTGTTCAGACTTAACACTGTAGAAAGCTCCCCCTTGCTGCCTCTTCCTTCTACCTGTATCCTCCCAATTATGTTGTGAGCCCAGTAATTACCACCCAGGTGCTTATGTTCCTGCAGTAGAAAGTATTTAATTGTTCATAGCTGAGCTGGTAGCCTACTTCATGCTGCAGCACCATCAGTGATCAGGGTGCTGCTGCTAGCACTCTGTCGTATCTGGAGATCACTTAAGTTACTGCCCCAAGACAGCTACAGGAATTATCTAGTCAGAGATGAAGATTTCAATCAGGAGTACTGCAGCTCCTTAAAACATCTACCAAGGCCAGGCGAATACTGCAGACTTCCGCTGGTGTAACTACGTCTATCAGAGAGATGATGAGGTCTAGGGCTACGTATATACTACGCACCTTACAATGGTACAGCTGTGCCCTCCCGGCGACAAAATAAAACCACTCCGAACGAGGGGTGGTAGCTTTGTTGCTAGGAGCGTGTCTCCCACCAGCAAAGCACTGTCCACACTGGCGCTTTTCGTCATTAACTTTTGTTGTTTAAGGGAGTGGGTTTTTTTCACACCCTTGACCAACAAAAGTTATAGCGACTAAAGCACGGTGTGGACATAGCCTAAATGGAACTGATATAGCTATACTGATAAAAGTGCAGTTTTGCCATGATAAGCTTCATCCATCCTAGAATATTGGTAATGCCTTCCATATGTGGACCTGGACTAAGGTAGAACATATTTACTCTTTTCAAAATAATACTGTTAAATTTATCTGATGGCTTGTGATCAGTAGAAAAGCCTTTCTCTTGCTACTTAAAACAAAGGGGGAACTAATTTTAAAGTTGCTGGCAGAACTTTTAAGAATCCATTTAGGAGTCCTCTTAAAAACAAAGGCTGGCTTTACTACAAACATCTGCTAATGAAGGAAAGAGGGAGGAGTAAGATGTTTGATGATGATATACCACTGTAAGCTAATGAGTTTCAAGTACTACAGAGTCCAGGGAATTGATAAACCGCCTCCTGCCTTTTTCAAGGCCTTTTGAGATCTTTCTCATACGGAAATTTAGGAAGCAATTGCATTTGCTTTTTGGGTCACCTTTAAAGAAACACTTTTTTTTGCCACTTATTATCTGTATAAACGGCCTCAAATTTATTTAAATATATTTTCTGCTTCCTTGAAATTTGTTTAATAATTTGCAATTGTAAACTCCTTAAGCTGGGGGTAGTGTCATCCTGTGTTTGCACCTCTCCTAACACAGGTGGGATCCTGATTGGGGCATTTGAATGAACCACCAGTTTAAAAAGAATACTTTTTATTCCTCCATTTGCTGGGAGGGAGATTTTGTTACAGTCCCAAATATGCCAGCGTTTCTAGCTAAGAGAGAGAAGGGAGAACCTGAGATTTGCTATTTAATAAATAAATAAATTAAATAAACCCACACAAAACAAAACAAAACAAACCACCCCAGAGAGGTTTGACTTCCCTCCCCATTTTTCTGTATAGACAGTGAAGCATCTTTATATGTCAGAGGGACTGGTAGTGGCAAACCCTGTATCATTTCAGAGAAATCATGTTAATCTATAATTATTATTAAAATATGGATATGGACGATGTATTTTGAATGTTTTTGTATATAAAGACACAATTGTATTGCAGTGCTGTCTTATTGTAAGAGTCATTTTACAATTCTACAAGTGCTTGCCATTTAAGTGTTGCAATAGGTAATAGTGTCAATGATTAGGAAAAATGTCTACTTGTATTTTAAACTGGCTATGTGTGTTTTGTTTGGATGTAGTTTTAGGGTAACCAGTACTGTTACTGTCCTAATGAATTGAATGGTTGGACTAGACAGTTTTAGAAGCATCACAGAACTTCTCTAGTCACCTATCAGTTCGGTATCGGACCTATGGATTTGTTTATTTGAGGTGAATAACTTGTTCAAGACGGTATTTTTTGGGGGGGGAAATCTGCTTAACTGCTTTTGCACACAAAGTAGTGGTAAAATGGCTGAACCACTTTTTTTTTTTTTTTTTTTTAAATTTGTAAGAAGGTAATAATATGGCTGAATCCACACACAGCTTTTTTCCATATAATAGTCAATTGAGCTGATTGAAAATTTTCAAAAGTCAATACTTTTTCCATTGCAAATAAAGGACAAATATTTTCCAATCAGCTCTTATTAACAGATAGTTCATAAGTATGTCCCTGGCTTATATATCCTGCTGTGTAGACAGAACTGCATAAAGCCCTGTCAGATGTAATCAGATACCTGACATAGTTGGGTACACCATTATTAACATTTGTAGTGCACCTAGAACCTAGCCTTGATATGACTGTCCTAAAGCCTCGGACAAATCTGCCACTGAACTTTCCATAGTTTATTGACTGAGAGTCCCTTCCTGACCATGCACCCACTTCCACTTCTTCCCATTCTCCCCACCAGAAATGCTACCCACTTGTGTCCTCATCTGGCAAACGACTTGTGGCTTGTGGACTGGGAGTAGAGTAGTGGGGGAAGGTGAGGGGAGGGGCACCTAAGCCCCTCAGAATGTTCCCACAGAAAAGGCCCTATTTTTCCACCAGGGTTCCCCCTTCTCAATCTCCTGGCTAACTGGCAGGTGGGAAGGCTGGTCTCTGCCTTTTTTTGGGTGGCGGGATGTTGTTCAATTAGTGCTTGCCCTCTTTAATAGAACAGCACTGTTGCAGGGAAAGTGGGCACTTTTCTCAGGCTGGGAGTCAGTAATGGGGCAAGGGACAGTGGAGCCATCTTAGGCCTGGTCTACACTCGGCAGGGGTGGGGGGAGGGATTCGATTTAAGCTACGCAACTTCAGCCACGTGAATAACGTAGCTGAAGTCGATGTACTTAATGTACTTTACCATGGTGTCTTCACTGCGGTAAGTCGATGGCTGACACTCTCCTGTCGACTCAGCCTGCAGCTCTCTCCCTGGTGGAGTACTGGAGTTGACGGGAGAGCGCTCAGCAGTCGATTTATCATGTCTAGACTAGATGCAATAAATCGATCCCTGCTGGATCAGTCGCTGCCCGTCGATCAAGCAGGTAATGTAGACAAGCCCTTGGACTGATATCTCCTAGAATTGACCTTTTATCATTGCACTAATGCTCTCACCAGCTGGCAAACCACAGTTGGCTTAGTCAGGGGTAGGCAATAGGCAGACTGGGGGTCAAATCCAGACTGCCAGGTGCTTTTGAATGGACCCCCAGATCTTTTTATTTACTTGTTGTTGTTGTTTTTCTCTGGCGTCTGGACCTTGACTATACCTGGATCAAGAGATCTTGGACCTTGACAAAAATAGTCTACCCCGGCTTTGTAACTACAGGTCACAATTTGATCAACCCCAAGTGAACCTTCAGAATGGGGCTTGCATTTACCAAACCACAGGTGGTTGTACAGTTGTGGACATGAGTTTGGAGGTTGGGGGAAAAGCTGAAGAGACCTATGGAGAGGTGAGTATTTCAATAGGTGGAGAGTGGAATGGTAGGAGTGTTGAACTGCAGAAGGTTTGTTGGCAGAGGCAGCTGTGAGTTGCAGTTGATAGCTCTATTCTGAACATTCCCTGTCCCCCAATGGTGGGAGAACTATTTTAAACACTTTATCAGGCAGCTTGGTCTGCATGGGCACTGAAATAATTCAGACTCAGTTGTTTATCCCTGAAAATCAAGGCCTGTTTGGAACATCCCTTAGAGCCCCTGATTATTGCAGGAAGAAACTCTTTGTATGGATGTAAAGTGCATTTATTTCAAGTGATTGAGGGGGAACAAACTAGTTATCTAATGTAGACAAAACCTTCGATTTATTATTTAAAGCCATCTTTGTGCACTGTTGGGTGAGGGAGTTATTTGTTTCGTGTAAATGAAAGCTTAGGTGGCTCTTTGAATATGTAGGTGCCCAAAGATCGGATTTTTTTTACTAGGTGTTTCAGTGCCATGAGTGTGATCTGTGCCACCTCATGCTCCTGTACAAGGGGATAAAGGGTGGAGCAGCCTTGACCCTCCTGCAGTTCCCCCTTACTGTCCATGGCAGCAAGATGGAACCTGGTGACTGTTTGACCTGCTACCCTTCTCTTACTTCAGACTCCTCTTTTACGCATAGTTTGAAGAAATACTTATTTACCTATATCGTTTGGAAACTTCTGACAAAGAACAAAACAAAGACCGCCCAACAAACAGGAAGATTTCCCCCATTTCCTCAGGTACAGCTGGGTGATGTCTTGTCAACTGCCATGTTGGACTCTCAGCCTTCAAGATTGAAGCCCTTTCTGACCTGCTGTGGACTCATACCCCTTGCCCCGCTGCATGGGGCTGTAGCCTGGGGCCCCAAGCCCTGCCATCCAGGGCTGAAGTTGAAGCCTGAGCAACTTAGCTTCACAGTGCCCTCTGTGACATGGGGCCCTGGGCAGTTGCCCTGCTTGCTACCCACTAATGCTGGTCCTGGCTTTTATATGCAGATAAACAGTTGCTGTGGCATACGTGGGCTGTGGAGTTTTTATAGCATGTTGGGGGGGGGGGGGGGGCTCAGAAAGAAGAAGATTGAGAACCCCTGGCCTATGTCTTTTCTGTCTGGGAGAGAGCCACATCCCTGGTAAGTACTAGATGTGTATATCCTTCTCATCGAGGACTTGCAAGTCTAGGGATATATGGCTGCAACTATGTCTACTTGAGCGATTGATGTGCATTAGTGTATCACGTCACACCTGGAGGAGACATGCACCTCCAAGGAACTCAAATGGTAGTTTTCGGCAAGTGCCCCTCCAAGCAGACACCACATAAGGAGTCTTGCAAAGGAAGGCAGAGAAGAAAACTGTCAAAATAGATATCGGTCAAATTTACTGATTACCCTAGCACCATGGCTGTCAGCTCCAACTGCTGCTATCTCAACCCCGAAACTGCTGCCATTCTGACATCTGTGCCAATAAACTCAGCGCTGGCCTCGGCCTCTGCACTGGCTCCTCAGTCAACAGCTATTGTTGGACCTTGCACTGGTGCCTCAACACAAAGATGAGGCTGAAAAGAAGGGCCAAGCAAAGCCAGACACAGCTCCCAGCATAGAGAGGTACTGCCCATAGAGAGGAGAAAACAAATCGCTCTTCCAAGGACAGGATGCCTAAATCTGTGCCTGGAGGGTGGCACTAAGTAAAATGGCACCGATGAATTATTTACTGTGGTGATTATGGGATGAAGGTCCACTCCCAGGAGCCATCAAGATCCCCTCTGGGGGCCTTAAGAGCACTGGACTCTGAAGCAGAGACATCACCCCTCAGCCCCACTGTTTAAAGAATACTTCTCCCCATCACCACACTATACCTTCTTCCCAGTGTCAAGCAGGAATACTTCCCTGCTATCCTTTAAGAGTGACCCTAGAGTTTGCCAGAGATCCCTCTCCTCTTGAAGCAAGTGTCACAGGATGCTGGGGAGGAGTTAAAGGAGATCATTAGAGAAAGCCAGCTGCCTGCCAGAACAGCCTTACAGGCAGCCATCAATGCCTCTGATGGCCAGGTTGATGGCACTGGCTGTGCCCATGAGGCGGGCCTCCTGGCTTTTAGCATCAGGAAAGATCCAGGACATCATACAAGACCTTCCATTTGAAGGAGGTGGAGATCTTCAATAAAAGAACTGATGAGTGCTCTGCTCCTTAAAGGATGCTAGGGCCACCCTCAGATCACTGGGGAACTACATTGTGGGGGGAGCAAACTCAATACCTGTACAAGATACTGCTATTCAAGCTCTCCACAGCACCAAGAGTCTTCACAAAATGTGTACTGGTGCTAGTGGCCCACCTGAGAAGCCAGGGCATTTACTTCTACCCCTATCCGGATGACCAGCTGCTCAGAGGGAAGTCACAGCAGGAGACTGCAGCGAGTTTGAAATGTGCTCTATCCCTGTTCACTCAGCTGGGCCTGCTGGTGGATAATGAAAAATAACAATAATAATAAAAAAAAAATCATCTCTTGCTCCCTCATAGGAACCGTGCTGAACTCCAGATCTGAAAATGCATATCCACCTGAGAAGGACAGGTTCCAGACATTACGTCCATTCATTCTTCAGCTGACATTAAAACAGACTACGACAACATGGATTTGTCTTGCAATATTAGCCAAATGTCAGCATGTACATGACACCATGGCTTACCGGACTTCACCTGCAGCCCCTCCAGCAAGTCTGGAACTAGCGGGCCTCCCAGACCACAGGGGAGAGAAGGTGCGCCCGCTCCCCCCCCCCCCTTTTTTTAATGCAGCACATAGCTGTGTTGTCCATGAAGTTTTGCACTACCAAATTCCAGAGGACATGCTAGAGCTCCACACAGCCAGCCTGATAGCTCTGTGCTCCAGGACAGTCATCTCTTAACTCCAGAAAAGTCTACGGATTAGGTCCTTTGAATTCGTAGATGGTCCAGTGAACACCCCAGCCTGACCCAACAGGTCTTTGTCAGGGAGGGTACCTCTCTCAATGTGTTTGTTGGGTCCAACCGCCAAGCCAGCTCTGCAATGACATGCTGGGAGCACTGAAACCATCCTGTCTAATGTCTTGCTGGGGAACAGACTGATACCAATGGCCCTTCACCTCTTGACAGTCAACAACAATCTGATTGTCTTCTATGATGAGAGAACTGGCTCTGTAGATATGGGGAAAGCAGTGGATATATCTTGACTTTAGCAAAGCTTTTGATACGGTCTCCCACAGTATTCTTGCCAGCAAGTTAAAAAAGTATGGAATGGATGAATGAACTATAAAGTGGATAGAAAGCTGGCTAGATCCTAGGGTAGTGATCAGTGGCTCCATGTTGGCAGCTGGTATCAAGCGGAGTGCCCCAAGGGTCAGTCCTGGGGCCGGTTTTGTTCAATATCTTCATTAATAATCTGGAGGATGGCACGGATTGCACCCTCAGCAAGTTCGCAGATGACACTATGCTGGGGGAGAGGTAGATATGCTGGGGGGTAGGGATAGGGTCCAGAGTGACCTAGACAAATTGGAGGATTGGGCCAAAAGAAATCTAATGAGGGTCAATAAGGACAAGTGCAGAGTCCTGCACTTAGGAAGAAAGAATCCCATGCACAACTACAGGCTGGGGACCGACCAGCTAAGCAGTAGTTCTGCAGAAAAGGACCTGGGGATTACAGTCGACAAGAAGCTGGATATGAGTCAGCAGCGTGCCCTGGTTGCCAAGAAGGTTAATGGCATATTGGGCTGTGTTAGTAGGAGCATTGCCAGCAGATCGAGGGAAGGGATTATTCCCCTCTATTCCACACTGGTGAGGCCACACCTGGAATATTGCGTCCAGTTTTGGACCCCCCACTACAGAAGGGATATAGACAAATTGGAGAGAGTCCAGCAGAGGGCAGCGAAAATGATTAGGGGGCGGGAGCACATGACTTCTGAGGAGAGGTTGAGGGAACTGGGGTCATTTAGTCTGCAGAAGAGAAGAGTGAGGGGGGATTTGATAGCAGCCTTCAGCTACCTGAAGGGGGATTCCAAAGAGGATGTAGCTAGGTTGTTCTCAGTGGTGGCAGATGATGGAACAAGGAGCAATGGTGTCAAGTTGCAGTGGAGGAGGTCTAGATTGGATATTAGGAAACACTATTTCACTAGGAGGGTGGTGAAGCACTGGAATGGGTTACCTAGGGAGGTGGTGGAATCTCCATCCTTAGAGGTTTTTAAGGCCCGGCTTGACAAAAGCCTTGGATGGGATGATTTAGTTGGCATTGGTCCTGCTTTGAGCAGGGGATTGGACTAGATGACCACCTGAGGTCTCTTCCAACCCTAATATTACTATTATTATTCTAACTTGGTGGATGTCCTGAGCAGACAATCTGTGACCAACCAATGAATAATCCTTGCACAGATCGATAGTGGAGCTGATATTCTGTCTTTGAGGATTCTCCTGCTAGACTTGTTTGCCAGCAAGGACAATGCCATATTTTATAAATTTTGTTGTTTAGGTGGAATAAGCCCATTCCTACAATGGGATGGAGGTTTGCTCTATGCCTTTCTACCTGTTCACCTAATTTCCAGGGTGATTTCCAACATCAGCAGAGATAAGGCCATGGTCATTCTCATTGCCTCTCTTTTGGCTAAGGCAATTTTGGCTGACAGATCTCTTAAAAATATCCATTCAGTCACCAATCCAGCTTCTGGGCTGTCTGGACCTGATCTCACAGCGCCACTGCCTGATACTATATCCAGACCCGGAGTCACTGTATCTGACAGTTTGGCTGTTGGTTGGCTGAGTACCACAAATAGGGTCTGCTTCCTCCAGGTCCAGGAAATTCTTGTTCAGAATAGGGAAATATCATCAGATGGATGGTAGTCATGGAAGAGGTTCTCAATACAGGTGGCCAAGCATGATCTGGACCCTGCTTAGAACCAAAGACTCATGACTACCTCTTATGCTTGAAGCAGGCTGCACTTTCACTCAGCTCTATTTAGGCTACCTCATGGCAATTTCACCTTGCCATTGGTCTGTATAGTTATTTGGTTGTTTCTCACCCCATGGTATTATAGTTTATCAACAAACTTTTACATCACCAGTCAGAGAACCTGGGACCTCAGTGTGGTCCTTCTCAGAATGTTCCGCACATGACCTCGCTCTGAAGTTTGGTTTTGTTGGTGGGCTCTGACTTCAGCTGAGAGTGAGTGAGCGAGCTTCAAATGCTTATGGCCAATCTCAATTATAACTCTCCACAGGAACAAGTTAGTGCTGAGACCTCACCTGAAGTTCTTTCCTGAGGTGTTCTCAGATTTTATTTAAACTGTCGATCAAGCTTCCTGTCCTCTTGCTGAAACCACCACTAAAAGAAGAAACTACTACACGTGCTCCAGGAGTTTGCTTTCTTATGTAGATAGAACCAGACCATCCAGACTATCGCCACACTTGTTTATTTTGCCCTTCTTAACTATCACCGGCTTCAAATTGTAAGGGAACTGAGAGATTGTTGCAACTGCCCCATCCTTATGCCCTTGTACAGGAGCATGAGGAGGCGTAGGACATATGCACGGCCTCAACAGACGCTGCTGGTCACAAGTCTGTGATCTTGCACATGCGGGGTGTATGTACACATACAATGGGATCTGCACAGAGTACATCATCTTGAACACCTGTTACTATAAAAGTTTAAGCACAAGTTGTCAGCATGTGGTGGTGGTGGTGAGGCAGGAAAAGATATTGGCATGACCAGTTAGCAAAAACTCATGCAATTCAGTTCTTGTCCTTAGCTTTATATGGGTCTATCTGCAAAGGAGAGAGGACCTGATTTAGCATGTGACTATTCCTAGCTAAGTCAGAAAGTGTCAGTAACTAATCAGTTACATGTTAGTGGAGCTCACTGAAGTTCTGCAGTTGTCCTGGAGGAGAACTGATTGTCTGCTGTCAGTCAATTAGTGTGAAAAAGGTGCAAGTGCACACAGCATCCCAAGTAATATTTCTTGGTTTAGAATAATGTAGGGCACATTAATAATGGAGAAGCTCAGATAAGAAAATGATATCTAGTGACTTACTTGTCTTGATTCCTGTTCCTAGAACATAAACAAAATAACCCACAGAAGCAACCAGAAGACCAGGAGAATATACTGTAACAGTTTCCTTTTATTGTAAAACATCTATATTTCCTGTAAGCATAGCAGGGGCATGTTTTTTCACTTCCTTTAAAATTATCCTGTTGCAGTGCGCTGTATGATCTATTCGCTACTGTCTGTATATCAGTGCCTCCATCCCTTGGAACAAAATCCTCCAAGGCCTTAATGTCCAGGACAGAGGAAAACAGCAGGCATGCAATTGTGTGTGTATATACCTTGATTTCAGGGTGTGATAGGTATTTTTGCTTCATTCATCAATTTTCTAGCTTTATTTTATTCCTCAAATATAGGCCTGTGCCCTTCTGTTTGTGATTAAAAAGGAGGCGCACATCCAAGGTTCATGGACCCTTGCTGTATCATTCTTTGGAGGCAGTGATTACAAAGTCTCCATTTGTCATAGGACTGGTTGAGATCAATGAGAGTAGTACAGGCTTGTGCTGCAGGTTTCAGCCTGAGTGCACTTGTCCTTGGGCCCTGCAGTAATAGCAGCATGATTCTTGTCAATGCCAAATTGCCTATAGCTATGTTGCCACCCCCCTGCATGGTGTGGGACAGTTGCTTTGGGCAATAGTAAGGGTTTTGCTGGTGTGATTGTACTGGTATAGCTCTAATGTGGATGCAATTTTATCAATATACAAGTGTTTATGCTGGTATAGCTTATGCCATTTCAGGGGACCAGCATAAGCTATAATAATCTAGTTTTTGTATAGCATTTTTCATCAGTAGATCTCATAGAACTTTACCAAAGTATCACTATTCCCATTTTAAAGGTGGGGAAACTGAGGCACGGGTGAAATAACTTGCTGAAGGTCACCCAACAGGTCTGTGGCAGAGCTGGGAATAGAACCCAGGTCTTCCAAGTCCCTAGCCATTAGGTAACATTGCCTCTATTGCTGCATCTACTCTAGGGCTTTTACTGGCTTAACTATGTAAGTGTAAAAAAAAATTGCTTTCCTAACCTGCATAACAATGCTGGTAAAAGAGTTAGGTCTGGTCTATAGTTAAGTTTAGTGCCTTAACTCTCATATGGAGGGACTACCTCAAGGAATGAGATTGTCTTGATTTTTCCCACCTATTCAGTCTTTGCCCTTGCTTACCCACAAGGTACCAGTCTCAAATGGTGTCTTTGTGTCCAGGGGTCATTTGCCAATTTGGGGATAAACTGATAACAGTGGTCTATACTTCAGTAGAACTGTTTTGGTTAAGGGTGTGATTGGTTGGTTGTGGGTGTGTTTTTTTCTTAAACCAGTAGTTATACTGGTAAAAGCCCTAGTGTTTCTGCATTTATAGTGGTACAAAGGTGGCTTATATAAAGTATAATTATTCCCCCTTTCACATGGCGTAAGGCACCTTTTACTGACAAACATCCACATTAGGGGGATTATGCTGGTATAGTTAAAACAATATAACTTTCTAGCATAGACAAGCCCAATATGTTTGTTCTCACATCACAACAGGAGTTTTGATCACTACCACCTGGGATCTAGTAGGTTGGTTGGTTTCGTTTTGTTTTTTTGTTTTGGGGTTTTTTTGTTTGTTTGTTTATGAATGATCTGAATATGAATAGCTAAGCTTTCTGATCTGGTCTTCCTTGAGGCTACCAAGCACTGTGTGGACGCATGGATATGCTGTTTCTCCTGTAAATCTCCAATTTAAAAACAATCTTCCTTTTATGAGCTATAAAGAAATTCCAAACTTTCCCATCTTTGCCTTTTTTTTTTTTTTTGCTTGTTAAGAGTATGGCATACTCAGGTGGATTGACAAATATTGAATAAAAGATAGTGCCAAAGAACACTTTCTGCAATTTGAAAGTGTAGCTGCTATTCACTGATTATTCTGTAAGCCCAGACTGAGCTGGTCTAATGAAATATGGAAGTCCAGTCCTGGTTTTCAAGAGACCACTAATGCCGTGCAGTAGTTAAACAGACTTTTCATTGGAGGGTGGAAATCTGGCAGATCTTGTTGTTTATTTCAGTGGTTGTATAAACTTGGCTTTTGAAGCTATATTGTCTTTAAACACTTTCTTTGTCCAGAATGCTACATTTGTGGGTCAGATGGGTTCTTATTACAACACTTAAAGGGACTGCTGGACAATTTAACTGAAGGATTTAATGAAACAAAGATCTT
The DNA here is from genome assembly GCF_013100865.1 of Trachemys scripta elegans. Classification (NCBI taxonomy): domain Eukaryota; kingdom Metazoa; phylum Chordata; order Testudines; family Emydidae; genus Trachemys; species Trachemys scripta. The sequence goes on from NC_048302.1 coordinate 53,522,734, forward strand.
TCTTTAAAATGAAGTAGCTGAGGAGATAGAGTAATGACTGATCTATATTGTATTTAATATAAAGGTGATTTAAAGTTTTATAAAATTGATTCTATACATTGAAAAAAATAACTTAGAGAATTTTCTTGCTAAGATGCTTTGGAGATAAACATAGCTACATGCATAGCATTTAAAAAAAATTTAGTAGTAAAATGGAAGGGAAGGAGCTATTTCAAGAGTTTGTAAAGATAATTATTAAAAGCAGATATTTTAAAGGATTATTTAAAAATAATATTGGCATGGTTTTGAGGAGCCTGTTTGTGTTGCTGAGCTTTGATTAAAACATATCCTACTGTATAAATACATTTATGTTTTTCCTTCAGATTTTGTCTTGTGTACTTTGGTAAAGCAGTGTCCCCATTTTAGAGATGAGGAGGCTGAGGTGCAGAGATAAATTACTTAATCTCTGATACATGAGATCAGGATCAGACTTTAGAAAAGTTCTAGGGCTTTTCTACACTTTGGTTTTGGTACTATGTAGAGGCACCAGTGCAATCCCTTTGTGAAGTTTCATTGTACTAGTGTAAAAAGTCATTGCAGCTTCACTGGGTTTGCATTTGATATAGCTATTCTGATGCAAAATATCCCATTGTAGGCAAATCCTAAAATGGACCAGCAGGCTATGGTTCTATTCCATCTCCCAGTCCCATGTCATATGCACTGGACTATGCTGCCTTCTGGAATTAGACAAAATAAATCTTGTGTTTTACAAACTTGATTTTAACATATGATCTGGCTTCTCAAATTTTCCTTTGCCTTTTAAATGTACATTTTAACCATTTAAAAAATAAAAATTCCTGAAAGTGACAAATCAACAAGTTTTATTCAGCTCACCTGTGAAGGAAACCCCTCCTGCCCTACCCTGCAGAATTAGAGGGAAGTGATTTTTTTTTTCAACTGATAAAAAGAAATAAAATTCCGTGCCCTTCCCAAAGGAGGAATTAAACAATTGGGAGAATGGCGTGGGACCATGTGTTGGTTTGTAAAAGGATATAGTTTGTAAAGATGTTTCCTTTGATGCCTGTGATGAATATGGATGTATTTCCGCTGCAGAGGGTCCTGATTAAATTATGCAATTAGAGCTGACCAGACAGATCTAAATATAGGAAGAGGTTTCAGCTATCCTGCCTTTGTGTGTATTAACACACCCACACAGATGTGTGTTTGTTAGTGTTGTAAACAACACCTGTTTTTTAAAGACAGTTCTTACTGTCAGGAAAGGGAATGATCTCTGTGTTTACTTAAAAAAAATCACACTAGGGGCTTTAAGATAAAAGGAAAGACACATTTTCCCCTTTTTACCTCTTGATTTTTTTTTTTTTTTTAGTACTGAATTTGGCATCTAAAATGCTTATCTTGTGATTTACAAGCTTATGTTATAAGCTTTGATTATTTTTTTTAATTATAAAATGGTCATAAATTGAGTTTATCTGAACTGACTGTCTGTAAAACTGACAGGCTGTAGTCCAAATTATTTGGTTTAGAGGCTTTTCTGTTCTTTCAGGACTTAGCTTGTTTTTGCTATTAATTTGGGCCCATTGGATGGTACTTCACTCCCTGAGTAATCTCAGTGACTTCACCAGGAGCACTTGTGAAGTTGCTCTTTAGTGTAAGTAAAGTTATCAGAATCTGTAGCTCAGAAGGGTAAGCTTGTGTTACCAACAATAAAATCTCTTGTTGCCCACTTTGAGGACTTCTCTCCGCTCCCACTGAAGGAAGATTGGTAGGGTGACCAGATGTCCCGATTTTATAGGGACAGTCCTGATTTTTGGGGCTTTGTCATATATAGGCGTCTATTACCCCCCACCCTCTGTCCCGATTTTTCATACTTGCTGTCTGGTCAGCCTAAAGATTGGGTATGCATAGTTGGCCACACTTAAAGGATCCTAAGAGGGTACGAGTTTAGAGGAGGTGTGAAAAATGGTCTGTTCTCTTCTGTAATGTTCCACACAAAAATTAATATACAGATTGTGTAAAATTTACACAAATGAGAGAAATTCTGTGGTTCGTTGCAGTGCAGTACTCTGATCCATGGTATTTATATTAATAGCTCATACCCCATATATACACCTACAGCTATAATTGAATCAGTGACAATTCAATTCTCCCATGATCTAGTTCCAACATGAATTAAAAACAAATCTTTTCACTGATTGCTGCAAGAATGGGGGGCAAAGGGAGAGCTTTTTATAAACTAAGCTTTCATGCTGTCTTGTTCTGTTGCAGCACCTTTTAGCTGAGAAGCTACTAACTTTGGTATGGTTACTACAGCAGCATAGCAGTAGTGCCATAGTGTAGATGCTCCCTATGTAGATGGAAGGTATTTCCATTGAGGTAGGTAATCCCCCTCTCCAAGTGGTAGTAGCTAGGTCAAAAGAAGAATTCTTCTGTTGACCTAGCCAGGTCTACATTACGTGGGGTTAGGTCAACTTACTACAACACTCAGGGGTGGTGTATGAATTTTTCACCCCCTTGAGTGCTGTAACTAGGTTGCTCTAAATTTTATGTGTAGACCAGGGCATAGTTTTGTGTGGGGAAAATATTTTTGCAGGGAGCAAAGTGGGAACCAAAAGCAGAGAGGAGCCACTCTTTCTGTTGCAAGTGCTAAATATTGTATTGAAAGAAACGAATCCCTGTAAATAGGGTGACCAGATGTTCTGATTTTATAGGAACAGTCCCGATTTTTGGGTCTTTTTCTTGTATAGGCTCCTATTATCCCCCCCCCCCCCCCCCCCCCGCCTGATTTTTCACACTTGCTGTCTGGTCACCCTAGCTGTAAAGATGTGAGCTTCTTTCAGAGAAGTGAATCAAATGACTATTTGCTAAGAAGCAAATTAAAACCCCTTGTTGTATTATCTCTTTATGCCATTAATAACTAATGAAGATTGAGAAAAGAACCATGGAACTAGGTGTGGAAAAATGAATGGGGGGAAAAAAAAACCTCTCTTAGGGGTTGTGTGGATTTCCTTGATTTCCACTCCCCCTTGGCAGTCTCACAATTTTTATGCCTGAATTTGTTTGGTTTTTATTGAATTGTACTCATTTGAAAACCTTTTTACTGGAATTCTTTATTTTGTCTGCCCCACTGAGCACTAAAGTAAACACTAAAGTCAGTACAAGAGTCAAAGCTACCTCCTTGTTTGTCTGAACCTGGGGCTAGGGGTTGGTTCCCTTCCTCCATCAGGGGTGGTAATTTGATTGTTCTGACCCCTCTCCCCACCCACCAAAAACCAACCTCTTATCCAAATGAAGATGGTCTGTAGGAATCTGTCTTGTGGGCACTTGAAGGCAGTAAAATATTCACCATCAAACTAGTCACTCGGTGTTGCTGACCGATTCTTAGTTATAATTGTCTCTTCATTGGATGCTAGAAAGAATAATCTCGCTGTTAGGGAAGCTGCCTAGCTGAGTTTTGTTTAAATACAAAGCAAATAACACAGCTGTTTGTGGCAGTTTTGTTTTAAACTGCTTGTTTTTAAGTATTTCTGAAAGGTCCAAAGACTAAATAAAAGCTAGCTAAAGTGAAGAAAGAATACAAAGAGGTAGTTGCATTTGAAACAAGTTTGTTGATTTCAGCTTAGCCACAGATAGACCGAATACACAAATAAAGGTATGTGTGGTTTGACACAAGGATTGGTTGCTAACTGGACAGGAACTAGATTTCCTTTAAACCGGGGTCAAGAACATATGGAGATCATCTTATTTTTCTGATTGTACAATACCTTTGGGATAAACATACTTATCTTCAAGGACTGGTAGTGACTTGCGCAGACACTTTTTTTCCCCGAGAAGGGCACGTGTATTTTCTGGGGAAGAGAGGAGAAAAATCTGTCATCTGCTGACTCGTGTTACTTTATTTTGCTCTTTAAACTGATAAGACCACTTTGTGTAAAAGTAATACAGGAAATGATGCATTGCAAAAACCAAAAGTGGTAGAAAGGAAAACGGAATGTACTGGCAAAAGCTCAGAACCATGGATACACTTTATAATTCTTGGAAATGAAAAAACTCCACCTATGCTATCTTTTTTTTTTTTCTTCTTCTTAGTTTAATACTGTTTTGACACTAGAATTCAGTGTTAGAGCAGTTCATAGCAGACTTCAGTGTGTAACAGTTTCAACACAATTAATTTAGAAATGTGTGTTGTCTTTGTCCCATTTATTTTGAATAGATTATCCCGTGTAGCAAAATGTAAGTAACTTTAAAAAGAAGCAGTCCTAAAGCAGACTATGGTGCATGTCCATGGAGGGAGCTGGCTAGTCATATGATGTTGGCATTTCCAGCTGCTAAATTTCATGCACTTCAATGATGGCTAGAAATATAGGCTTTCCTAATATTACTTTTTCTGTGCAGTTGCCACTGGGATGTAAAGGAATTTTGAAGGGGTAGAAATGTGGTTCATAAAACCCTGCCCTAGTCTGTTGTTATGCAATGTAGTATAGATGGGTGAAATATAAATGTGGGATAAGTCCTGTTGAGTCTTGTAGAACTAGTGTACAAGTCCTTGCTTCTATAGTGTGTGTGTTTTTAGCCACCGCTAAATGTACAGAATACCTTGGTATGACACTTACTTTTTAAAACCGTGATGGAGTTATTTTTGAAAGCAGAAAAAATTGCAAATCTTGTTCACCTTCCACATTAGAATCAATGAGACTACTAGTTTGTGCAAGCAGGATTTGATCTATTGTGTTAAAGCAGTTCAGTAGCAATAAATGAAGCCCGAATGAAGATACCCACAACTAGTTAATGTTCAGCAACTGGCATTAAAAGGACACCATTATGTAGGCCCAAGATTTAGGGTTTGTAAAAATAAAATTGATTAGTTTAAAATCTCTCCATTCTAATGGAAACAGTTCAAAAAAAAAAAAAAAAAGAGGAAATAAACATTCAAATGGCTAAAACTTAATGAGAAACATGTAGTATTGTGCTAGTGGATGTGAACCTGGAAGCAGACTATAAATAAAAGTGAAACTGATGTGTTTTTTTTCATTGTCCAATCTGGAAGGATTGACATTGTTGCTGGCACAGAGGGCCTGAGGGGGGTAACAGTGGGGTTTGTTGCCCGGTGTGCTTCGCGCCAATGAACACACCAGGGTGGAGAAGCAGACAAAGTTTATTCAAGAGCTCTGAATAGGCACTAGGAGACCAGCATGTCTCAAATCAAGCGCTCTGATACAAGCAGTTTTTCCCTTTTTATCCTTTCCTTCCTCCCCGCCCCTCCTTCCCTACCTTCCCCCCCTTCCTCCCCCTGTAGCAGTTACATTAAAGAACCTTGGCTGTGTAGCTTGTTCTCAATGTTCCCTTCTGCAAGTTATTTTGTCCTTCAGCTAGAAGCATGTAGATTCCCCTTATCACTACCACTTTCTAGCTGCTGGCCTGTGAGGTTAGTAAAGTTTAACATGGAGGGGCTTTGGTTCACTTTGGCCTAGAGTGGGGGGGCTTCATCGACTCTCGTGGTCTTCCACCCCCCTGAGTTACCAAGGGTAATGCTTAGTGACACCAACAACATAAAGAGTGGAATGTTAACTTTCAAAATTATTTCATGTGGAATAACCTAAGCTTGTAGTAACATAGAGAAGGCTCTTTTTAAATTGAAACTTTTAACCTGTTAGGTTCCTTTTTTTATTATTATTATTTTTAATTTTTTTTATAAAGGAATGCTTTTAGCCTGTGCAGTTTTGGAAATCTGATCAGAGCTCAAACAGCTGGTTACTTTAGATGTGTCCCTGAAGTCACAGCCACATTTGGGAAAGGAGGAAAATCTCTCTCTCTCTCTCTCTCTCTCTCTCTCTCTCTCTCTCTCTCTGTTACGTATTGGAGAGTATTCTGAGAGTCAAGACTAACTTCCATTACTTGCCAGTATACTCTAACCAGACTTGTAGCTCTGATGATGAGGTTCTTAACTTATCACAGCACTTAATGGAACACTTCACAGTGCACATAAGAATAAAAAATCATATCCAGAGCACATTCAGTGGTAGTAATTGAGTTTGAGTTCATCAAATACAGCAAATGTCCAGGTAACTGAATATATTCTTAATTTTGTTCCAGGCTCATGAAAATCTTCCCATTTCATTGACAATACTATACAAAATTTGATTACTTGAATTCTTAAAGCTTTCTTAAGAGTGGGATAAACTAGCACCAAGTACAGACCTGGATGAGTTATAAACAGTGTTGACATTTATTTTTTGCATATTTTATATTTCATACAACTTCAAGAGCAACATTATCCGAACATTTTCATGACAAAATACTTTAAGGTGTTTCATTTTAATTGAAAGTACTCCAGGTATGTTGATGCATATGGCAAAACCACTGAATAAACTGGTGACAAATCCTCATTCTGGCAGAGTCCACTAAATAAATGTAAAAATATATCTGGTGACACATAGCTTCTGTCACTTTAAAGATATCTCTTGTTATGTACCAACAATTAATGCTGAAGACTTGGTGTATGATTCTGTTCAGAACTGCATGTGATTACATCTTGTTTTTTTCCCCAGATGGCAACAGTTTACCCCAGTTATCTAAAATTATTTTCATCATTTAAAATAACAACCTGAAACTATCATGTGGCCCCTGGGAGGGGTCCATATGAAGTCATGATGGCTACTTTCTACAGCCTGCATGTGTGGCTTGCATTTTTTTTTTAATGTGACCTGGGTATTGACAAAGAGATCCTTGGTTTTAAATCTTTTGTGTTAAGTTTTAAGTCAGTCTTTGAAAAATAATTTATTGAGATGAACAAGCTGACCTAATTTATTTCAGGTCACAGTATTCACAAACTCTCTAGTTGCAGTGGCTTTCAAACTCTGGTCCCTATATCACTGGTGATCTGCAGAATGCTGGATGGTCATGTGCTGCTGGCTCTCCTTGTTATCAGCTGCTAAGATGAAGACAGCTAAAAATACTTTTTCCACCTAAGCATTTGCTATAAACTCCATAGGGCTGTTAAATTTGTGAATGGAAGGCAGGGTGGGTTGATTTAAATCATAAATTTTAATCATGATTTAAATCAGCAAGAAGGAAACCTTAATTTAACTAATGTATTGTAGTTTTGCTTTTTTTTTTTTTTTTTTCCTTTTTCTTTTATAAAGACAGATTGACTCTCATTGGCTGGTAACATTAAAACATTGATTTTCAACTAAACATAGCTTTTACACTAAATTTGGTACTTTTTTTGCTAACCAGGAAGATATACTGTATCTACAGACATTTATTTAAGCAGTAATATAGTTTTAACAGATTTATTCAGGTTCTTATTGTTTATATTTTCACTGTTAGAAAATGGTGAATGATTCATTTACTAGCTTAATTTTTTACTTTCGATTTGCAACAAGTTGTTTGCATAGAAATTGGATTTCTTTTAAAATGCACTAAACCAGGGATCTCAAACTCAAATCAACATGAGGGCCAAATGAGGATTACATTGGCCCAAGGGCTGCATCACTGATACCTTTTCATATAAAGATACAAAAGCCTGCACCAACCCCCCCACTCTATCCCTTCCATGAGGCCCCACCTCTTCCCACCCCTTCCTCGCCCTCATTCCAACCCCTTCACCGAAGTCCCCACCCCTTCCTTGCCCTCATTCCAGCCCCTTCACTGAAGTCCCCACCCTTGCCCTGCCTCTTCTCTGCCTCCCCTGAGCACATGGCTCCCCACTCCTCTCCCCCCCACCAAAAGCGCTAAGCGCCACCAAACAGTTGTAGGCAGAGGAGCGGGGACACGGCGCACTGGAGAGGGAGGGGAGAGGAGGCAGGGAGTGAGGGGAGCTTGGCGGCCACAGGAAATAACTCTGGGGGCTGCGTGTTTGAGACCCCTGCACTGAACCAGCCTTTTTTTTTTTTTTTTTTTTTTCCCGGTAAAATCACTTTAAATGTGCTGGTTACACCAAAGGGGGCAAAACCTAATCAAACATGTTTTTTATTTAAAACTGATCTTTAATAAACAGAGGAGATACTATCTGTAGTTAGAGAATTTAACTGATTTTTTCTGGTTATTATGTCCTTCAAGATTTTTTAGAACTAGTAGATCTCATCAGCTCACACCATGGTGGTTTTTTTTTTTTTTTTCTTGGACATAAGAAGAGAAATTTTCCTGCTTTTTCTTACTCCAATTTGATTTTCTTAATTTTGAATGCACTAGTCATTGAACTGAATTAGTTGAATAAACTAAAATGAAGAAAATATTCTTTTGGACCTGCAAAACAGGCTGCTGCTGTTGTTGTTAATAATTAATAATAATAATGTTTAAGCTGGTTTAGAACTTCAACAAACTCTGAGTCCTGGTGCTTATCCAGTGACTTCTATTGTTTCAGTGATTTGCCTTTTTAAAAAACTTCAGCAGCACACATGTACAGTGTAGTATTAAATTTAATGCAACTGATCATCATAGTGAGTTTAGGCCTTAACATAAATTGTCATAATTTCAGATTTAATTTATTTAGGTTTATTTTAAAAAGGGAAATGTGTGCAATTGTCAATGGTAAGAGAAGTGGTCTGTGAAACTCACTCAGTGTCAAGATGTGGTTCACGCTGAAGTATTTGAGAACCCCTCTTCCAGTGTCATGTGCACAAATCGATCCATGTTCTGTAATAACTTGGATGCTGCCAGTTTAGTCAGATTCTGAAGGCTGTCAGCACTTGGATATGTGAGGTTTTTGGTTTGTGTGTTTTTATCATTCCAGTTTCACATCTAGACATGTTTAATTGTTGTCACTTACTAAAAACAAATTTTCTCTTCTCTCTTCCCCCGTCCCCTCCTCTTCCCCCCCTCCCCTCCCCACCTTAGGCGCTGGACTTCAGTTTGAAACACAAAGATCACTTCTGTCAAGCTGGAATGTTAGTTTCAGTTTCTCGAGACTTCAGAATCGGAAAGCCAAAGGGAACAGTATAAATCCAGGCAAACCTTTGGTGCCCATTTATATACAAGATCTGCTGAGTCCATTTTTCAGGGAGCAATCTTTTCTGTTGTTTCTTCGGTATCCAGTGTGACTGAGTTGATCACCATGAATGTGACAAGCTTATTCTCCTTCACAAGCCCAGCAGTTAAGAGGCTGCTGGGATGGAAGCAAGGGGATGAAGAAGAAAAATGGGCAGAGAAAGCTGTTGATGCATTAGTTAAAAAACTAAAGAAGAAAAAAGGTGCTATGGAGGAACTGGAAAAAGCATTAAGCTGTCCAGGTCAGCCCAGCAACTGTGTTACAATTCCCCGTTCCCTGGATGGCAGGCTTCAAGTTTCGCACCGGAAAGGGCTACCACATGTGATTTACTGTAGAGTGTGGCGCTGGCCAGACCTCCAGAGCCATCATGAACTGAAACCACTGGAATGCTGTGAGTTTCCCTTCGGTTCAAAACAGAAGGAGGTTTGCATCAATCCCTACCACTACAAACGGGTGGAGAGTCCTGGTAAGTTTTCTCTCTCACTCTCAATTCTTATCTAGATAGTAACATACAAGTCTAGTAATTAAATGATCAGATGGCTGGTATCCTATTAAACTTAAGCAAATATGAATGTCATGTCTCAGACTATTCATAATTTCAAAGAGAAGTGATAATACAGTAGCTTGCTCTTTCACATGCTGGGGGCTATAAATATGTGTAAACGTGTTCTTTGGCTATAGGGAAGGGTGGTCTGAACACAGGACTGGGAGTCAGGAGGTCTATCTTCTCCTAGCTTGGCCACTGAGTTTAATATTAGGTAAGTCATTCACCCTCTCCATACGTGTTTTATACAGGCTTGCAGATTAATGAATCCTAAAGTGCTCTGAAGGTCAACATTAGTCAGGTAACTCTTTTTTTGCAAATATGGCTCGATGTGCAGACTTGTAATTCTCACAAAAAAATAAAAATATAGGCAACCATTTGGCCAAGTCAGAATTTTCATTCTCAAAGAGATCCTTTCATCTTTATATCCTTGAGGTTCAGAAGGGGGACAACCAATTGGGAAGATGGTATGTGGCTGTTACTAGGTGGTTCCACAAAGGAATAATTATATTTATTAGTGGAATAGCACGTTAGGGCAGCAAAGTGTCTTTCTGTGGAATGTAGCGCTGTGGGAAAATGTGGCATATACGTGTACAAACTTCATAGCAGTGATTTGGACCTTCCAGATCAGAGTTGAACTCTAGCTACTGGCACAATCTTTACTATAGTTCTGTAGTTGCATTTCTGTATTCTTTCTAGAAAGGTTCAGAATTTGGCTTATACTTTAGTGACCAATAGTTTTTTTTTTTTTTTCTAAATACACATACATAATTTTAAAATCCATTTCATGCACTTTACAGATGTGTTGGTTTCCCCCTCTTTTTCCACTCTTAAAATGTAAAATCCTTGTTTGGCACCACCTCCTTCTGTTCTTGCCTTTTTAAGGCACTAATCCTGCGAACACTTTTTAAGCACAGGCTTTATTTGCTTGTGTGAGTAGTCAGATTCAGTTCACTGGAAGTATTCACATGAATTAAGTTAAGCATATGCTTAAGTATTTGGGACTTGTCTACACAGGAGGCTTTAGTCACCACTGGTGTAGCTGTACAGAGGTAGTTGCACCAGTGACAATCCCTAGTGTGGCGGTCCGTCTCGGAGGGAGGGACCTGCTGCTGAAGTCCCGCCAAAGAAGAAAGCGGCGTGGTGGAGCTGCCTCCCATCGCGATCGCGGCTTCCCCCTGCCCCTCCTCCCCCCACCGCTTGGGATGGCAAAAACCCTGGAGCCGTCCCTGGTGGCTGCAATGAACTAGTAGTTCGTCATGGCTTATATTTGTGCAGTGCATCTATACTAGGGATTTGTACCAGCAATTATATCTGCATAGCTACATAGGTAGCTAAAAACTACAGTGTAGATAAGACCTTATATTTCAAGGTGGTTGTTTTTTGCAGCTCTGTTTTGTAATGTGCAATGCATATTTATGGTGCTATATACTATTTCCTTTCAGCATTTAAGTATGTATTTGGAAACAATCCAGACAACTAAACTAATACCACAACATGCACATTTTATGCAGCAGAAGCTTAAAGAATGGTCCTATATGAGAAACCTAGTTATAAACTCTTAAAGTTTTCTGCTCTTTAGACGTGAGATATTAAAATGAGCAGTTGTCCCCGACTATGTCCTTTATGCATAGACAGTTGGATCAGATGTGTTCTGTATCCCAATGTACTGAAGGCTTGGATGCCTTTATATTTAAATAAATAAATAAATTAAAATCTTAAGTCATTGAGCAGCAATAGGACTTCTGCTATTAGAACATGTTTCTTAACATTATGCTAACTCTGCTTGATTTAATGTTGGCAACAGCTTACTGGTTTGGTGTTTGAGAATGTTCTCATCTGGTTGCAGAGTATTTTTTTTAAAAAAGAAACTACAAAAATGTCATGATGCTGCAGCAAGATAGGCAAATAAAATATACAGTAAACCCTCCAATGTAACATCTAAAATATGTCATCAAGGTTGTATCTGGTAGCTTACAAACCATCCATTTACTTATCTTCCTGGATTTAGTGTCATTGTCACTTTTATTCAGTTTTGTTATTTTAAATAGTGTCTTAAGGAAATAAAGCTAAGATTGTACATTTTGACTCCTGGACACTCATTTAAAGAAATAGTATCAGGGGGTAGCCGTGTTAGTCTGTATCTACAAAAACAACAAGGAGTCTGGTGGCACCTTAAAGACTAACAGATTTATTTGGGCATAAGCTTTCGTGAGTAAAAACCTCACTTCTTCGGATGCATAGAGTGAAAGTTACAGATGCAGGCATGTAACTTTCACTCTATGCATCCGAAGAAGTGAGGTTTTTACTCACGAAAGCTTATGCCCAAATAAATCTGTTAGTCTTTAAGGTGCCACCAGACTCCTTGGTGTATTTAAAGAAATGTTATCCAGATACAGTTAAATATTTGAATGCAAAGATTTTAGTTGAGCAGTAAAAAAAAAAAAAAAAAAGCCCCACTTTACTTCCTCTAGTTCTCATCTTAAGGAAAAACTACACTCTCTTGGTGAATCACCTTATAGGCTCCAGTTTCTTAGGACATTTTCCCAGCTAAAGGGAGGACAGAACATATTCAAATACTTAGGAGGCCATGGAAATGTTCAAAAGCTCACACAAGCCTTGTGCAGTCCTCTCAATCAAAATATTCTGGAAATAACTGCCGAACAGAATGCAGTTTGAACTTGAACTTGTGCTTAAATGTTTTGCTGAATCAGGGCTTTAGGGCCTGATCTAAAGGCCACTGAAGAGAACTAGGGCAGTTCTCAACCAAGGGTATACGTACCCCAGGGGGTATGCAGAGGTCTTCCAGGAGGTACATCAACTCATCTAGATATTTTGCCTAGTTTTACAACAGGCTACATAAAAAGCACTAGCAAAGTCAGTACAAACTAAAATTTCATACAAACAATGACTTGTTTATACTGTTCTGTATACTATACACTGAAAATGTAAATACAATATTTATATTCCAGTCTATTTATTTTATAATTATATGGTAAAAATGAGAAAGTTAAGCAATTTTTCAGGAATAGTTTGACACTTTTTTGTATTTTTAATGTCTGATTTTTGTAAGCAAGTAGTCTTTAAGTGAGGTGATACTTGCGTGTACACAAGACAAATCAGACTCCCGAAAAGGGTACACTACTCTGGAAAGGTTGAGAGCCACTGAATTAGCGTATGTCTACATAGCAATTACACACCCATGGCTGGCCTGGGTCAGCTGACTTTGGTTTGCGGGGCTCGGGCTGTAAAATTGCAGGGTGGATGTTTGGGCTCGGGCTGAGGTCTGACCCCAAACATCTACCCTGCAATTTTACAGGCCTGCAGCCTGAGCCCCGCAAGCCCGAGTCAGCTGACCTGGGCCGCTGCGGCTATTTAATCATTGTGTAGACATATCCTTAGTCTTTCTATTGACTTTGGTGGAATTTGGATCAGGGCCTTCTTCTCCCTGAACCTCAGTTTCCCATCTGTAAAATGGGGAGATGTCCCTTCCACGCTTCACCTGTTATAAAAGGAAATATAAAATTATGATGGACGCAAGGAAACTAAACGTTTTATTATCATTGTTAGTAGTAGTATTACAGTAGCACCGAGGACTCCTAAGCATGGACCAAGACCCCTTTGAGCTCAACTCTGTACCAACACCCAGTAGAACAGAAAGATAGTCCCTGCCCCAAAGAGCTTACAATCCAAGTAAAAGACGAGACAGAGACATGGGAGAGTACAAGGAAACAATGAGACAATATTGTCTAAACATTCAAGACAGCCATGCGGTGGTGGAAGGTGTAAAACACACTAGCTGAGTGAGCAATATAATGACGATAAATGGCGTGTTAGTTCCATTGTTTTGGGGGGTGGAATACTTAGGAGGGGATCAGTTAAATGGAAAGCCAAGGGAAGTAGGAGTGAGGGGAGCAGTGCAGGGAGGAGAGGGTAAGGACAGACAGGAATGGAGTTAAGCAGAGGTGAAGAGAATGGGAGTGGGAGATCTGGCAGTTTATAATTAAAATAGAGCACTGTTCTGAGACCTGTGCAATGTCTAGACATGATAGTTTAAAAATTCTAGCACGGGGGTGTCAGGAGGAGGAGGGATGGATTTTATGTTTTATTATAGGCGGTGGGCTGGGATATAAACTCAGGACTTTGTACTCTCCTCAGTGCACAGTTAATGTCCCACTGATGTTTGTGGGATGTTTGTAGAGAGATCTACGGGAGAATACAGCTTTTCTGTATCAACTGAAGTTGTATTTATTATTCAGTATCTTATTGGCCCATTCAGTACCCTGAGTGGTTGGTTGTGTTTTGGTTTTGGTCTCCTCCTTGGTTTCTCTTCCTTTCTCTGTTTCTGTCCTCTTCTGTCTGTCAGGTTTCCTCAGTTGTTTCCTCTTCATTTTCTTCCCTGTAACTGTCTTCAGTTCCTACCCCCTTTAAGGTTTTCACTCTCATTTTCCCTGTTTCATCTTCTAACATTCTCAGGAATTAATAGTTGATGGTGATGATGATGAAATGTAAGTGGGACCAAAATTTCACTACCTCATGTGAGCTGATTTGGCCCATGGGTCATATGTTTGACACCCTTCCTCTAAAATAACGGTGGAGGCTTTTACTCATATGGACAAGGTGCAAAGTAGGGGGAATTGTATACTGTGTGTGTGTGTATGTGTGTGTGTGTGTATATATAGTTACATTTTTCCATTTCAATATCCTATTTGGGGGTTTTTGAAAAGCTGGTTCATAATAAAATAAATCTACCCTTGATATGTATAAAATCACACATCACTCTACACTGGGGAATGAAGGCCACAAATTTTTATGGACACTTCTGCTTTTTAAAACTTGTGGTGCTAAAGTGATATTCATCTCTTGTACACAAGATGAACATATAGATTTTAGAAAATACCTACAGATTTGAACATCTCATTTCTAACCCCAGATGTCATTATTTTTTTTTTTTTTTACTTTTTAAAATTTAAAATATCACATTCAAATAAGGTTGTTTTTTGTTTGTTTGTTTTAAAAAGCAACAAACAGGAGGCTGAAAATATAAGAGTTGGCTGTTATGAGACACTGGGGGAAGGGCAGGAGAGGAGGCTCCTGGGAATTTTAAGACTGGAGAATCTAGGCTTTGTTGAAAGCATGCTTCTTCGTAGACTGCTGGTATAAGGAAGAAAATGCTGAGGGAAGCTTGTCATCTGGCAAACAGCTATAAATTGTTGGAATGCAGTACCTTCTACAACTGTGTTGGAATAGCTCAACAGTTGTCATTTTATGCAGAGTCATTTGTATGCTGCACACTTGCTAGTGCAGACAATGGTGTACTTAATGGCTATATCAAATCTGACTGGCTGCTGTTGGCAGGGCAAGGCAAAGCTTTTAAAACTTGCACAAAACTTTTATTTAAGAACCTCTTGAAAAAATCTGACTGGCCTATTTAGCATGACTCAGTCTGTTTGCCTCTTTACGTTTCACTCCTTGATTTAGTTAAAGGTGACCTAAAGGCGGTTTTAAAAGCTGGGATTATGGTTTTTTGTGTGGCCGGAAGGAGAGAGAGACGGTCAAGGGTTTATTTTTCCTTCCCTTGGAAAGATCAGGAATGACACCTCAAGTTTTGCTTGGGGAACTTGTTGTCAACTCTCTTGCCTTAACTGAAAGAGGAGGAGTGTAATGAATCTTTAACCAAAGCTTAATTTCTCCCAATTGCTACTTAGTCTTTTGAGTTATATGGGGGTGTAAAAACTTTTTTTTTTTTTTTAATAAACTGGAAACAGTTTGACCGAAAATCACTTTTACTATCTTGTCTCTTGCATTTTCATTTCACTAGTTTTCTGGTCATCATAGTCATACAAGCGAGACAGGACCTGAGTTTCTAATGTATTTTAAAAACAGGCAGAAAAAATGGTTTAAAAACCAAACCTTAGGTTGTCTTTTATACATCATTCTGAAATTTTAAAAACAGTAGTCATGCTCATGGTATGGAATAACCATGAGATAACTGGAACATCTATTAATTACATGGATGGGAACAGGAATGGAAAGTAAAACAGCTAAATGAGTTTGAGAGTCAAGCTAATTAATTTGCTAGCAGAAATTTCTAATCCATAATTTTTTAATTTAACTTTTTTTCTGATATTTACTCATGTGAAGGAGGGTGGTTATGTACAATACACTAAGTCTTCCTTTTTGGCAATCCCTTGCACTTTTGACTTTCTCCAAACCTGAGGTGACCATCAAATTCTAAGGACTGTTGAGAATTTAACATGCAGTCAGGCTAGGAAAAAAACCTGTTGTCCGTTAATCCAAGTAAACCCAATTCCTGCTCTGAATGATGTGGGTGGTGGTGGTATTTTTATTGCAGTAGTTTGCAAAAGCAGTTGATGCCCTGTTGAATTAGGCACTGTAGATGCACACATAGCGAAAGGGTGATATAAAACATAATTACTCACAACTAGTTGCGCAAATTGCTGATCTAAACTTCAAAAATCCTATAGGTATTGACTGGCTCACTGGTGCATCTAATCTGAGGCTGAAAATAACTGGTCTGCTCCTGCTCCAGTTTCCTTGTAATTACCAATAACGAATGGATGAAATGGATGATTAGCTCAGCTGGCCTATTCCTTTTGTTAAACTCTTCCTCTGGCTCTGTGCAGCCAGTTGTGGCCTATGCCCTACGCTGAGGAGAGTTGATATGACTAGTAATGCATGTACCCTGCCCAAATTGCCATATGAAGCACAACTGCCACTTGGTGGCCTTTACTGGGAAACTGAAGTAAGAGGCCAGTTTTTATTTTCAGTCTGAAGACTGATGTTCCAGTCAGTCAGCACACCTGGGATTCGAAGTGCAGGTCAGTTAAGGGTAGGAAGCAACATGCTAAATGTATAGGAGGCTTCTTGCTGCCTTAGCAGCAGAGGTCTGACTCTGAGAAACAGTAGCCATGTCATGTTGTCTTCATCCCCAGCATGGACTCCTCTCATGCCCTCCGCATGGTTCTTCAGATTTGGCTTGATCATTTTCCTGAGTAACTTGCTGTCTAAATCGAGCCTGTATAATCAGACACAGATGTGTGGTGTGTTGTGTTAGAGTGAAATTTTTTTTTTTTTTTTTTTTTTTTTTTTCTGATCACAAAGGCAACCCTGTGATTCACCAGAGAGGAGAAAACCCTTAAGTGGTGACAGTCTTGGTGACAGTCTTGGCTAAGCCAGTTTGAGATCCACACTGTCCTGAGATAAATCAACTTTAAAATGTGTCCTAGCTTGCATTTCGTCTCATGTTTCATTAAAAACTTGTTCGTGTATGTGTTAAAAATAATGAAAGTTGTGCTGTGCCTCTGAAATTTGTACCCAAACTGGATTCTCTCTCTCCCCCCCCCCCCCACCCGCATCCACCTTATGGGGATTTAAAAGGCTTTCTCTCTGGTCCTAGGATCACTATTTAGAAAACTTTACTGGTCCTGCAATTGTTTCTGGCCCTTTAAATATTTCATTCTTACCTATTATCTTGCTTTTTTCACTGCACTTCAATTCTGATGCAGTTTTAGCCAACCTAAAATCAAATCACTAAAATTAGTACTTTATCATTTGAACCTTGGGTTCCATACTTGGTATGCAGTTTCTGTTGGTGTGGTTTTTCTAGTGATTCTCAAGGTAACAGCTGCTAAATCATTTCAGAATTGAATTTGGGACCAAGAGAGAAGTTATAACAATTGGCAAACTTATTCTTAAGCACTACTATCTTGTGACCTGTCTGGCTAGTGTAAGGATTCCAGGACTGATCAGTAACTCCCTCCTCCTTCCAACACCTGGGAGAACTCTGATCAGCACTCAGTTCTCTGCTCTGTTTCCGGCCAGATGGGAAAGCTTTGATCAGGAAGACTAGAGGGAGCAGAGTGGACCAGCTGTGTGCAATACTCCCATACTGCCAGCACTTTTTGAGGGGAACATTAGACAGTAATAGAATTAGAGGTGGGGGAGGAAAGCAATGGGGAAAGACTATAAAAGAACAAGGGCAAAGGAGAAGCTGGTGCTGCTCCAGTCTGGAGAATGGAGAGGGGAAAAAAATGAAGTGTCCTTTTCAAAGACAGAGAAGATAAATTGAGTGGAAATCATCCAAGAGGAGACAAGAAAATGGAGACAGGATGAATTAGAGGTGGAAGAAGAAAGGGATGGGAAGGGGGGTTGGAGACAGGGAGTTAGTCACTAGCTGACTTAAACAAGGAAAAGAAAAAACGGTCTGACTTGTATTTAGTGAAATTCTTGTTTCTAGACTTTTTTTTTCTCTATTAGGCATCCTATAGCTCTGCAAGTTCAGGGATGGGAGAATGCAGAGTGTCACTGGTGAGAGGATTTGTCATATTGCTTCATAATATTACTGTTGGGCGTAGCTTTAAAAATAGCATGTTACAACAGGTGTGTACAATTCTAGGATGTTTCCCCAAAATAGCAGACAACTGCCAGTTTGTTTGGCAAGTGGTATTGAGCTTTCTTCATCTAATTTTTGCCAATTTCAGTTCTAAAATGCATCACTGAAAACAACTGGGAGGGAACCCAATTTGGGAAATATTTTTGTCATTCTCCAATGTGAACCAGAGAAGGGGATCCCATTATTGATGGATTTAATAAGAATAAATCCTTTTAAAAATTAACCAAATTCCTGTCAAATGTCACTCCAGACTTGAAGCTGCAAATCTTTTCACCTATATGGCAAATTGGTAGTGCTGCTTACAGGTGTAATGAGAAGCTCGATCACTTTAAATGTCATTAAATTAACATACACTGTCAAACTATTAACTATCCACTACAGAACTGTCAGAATTACTTTTGCCACAAGCTAATAAGTGTTGCTTTAATCATAGGCATGTAATTATTGCTGAATTCTGGAAGCACTTTGAACAAATGTCAATTTCATGAATCAGTGGGCATCCAAGTAAAGCCTCCAATGTTAACTGAGCATTATAATGCAGGAAACTTACTAATATTACTTGCCAAATGTGTTCTACCAGATGTCTGATTTTAAAATTACAGTAAATGAAGCAACAAATGTTTTAAACTAAGTCTTCAGTAGCAAATATGCAAAATGACAAATCGAGCTATGAAGTCTACTGAAATTGAGAAATAAAGTTAAGAAAACCAGACTCTCAGCTGTCTCCTTGAATGAATAGCCTGGAATGTGTGCCTGTCTGATCATAGTCACCCAAAACAGACTGCTGGATGGCTATTAATGAGCCTTTCCATTTACAGTTACTGTAACTTAAGTCCTGTTGAAGCAAACAGCTAAAATCTTGGCACTTCTACTTCTGAGAAAAAGTAAAGCAAAGTTTCACCACCACATGGCATAGAAAAACCTTGTTTGAACCAGGTGGTGTTAGAACAGCATAATTTAGCTAGGTCCTCTGAGACCAGCTTTGGATATAACAATATTAGTTATTGTTAAGAGCAACTTAATCCACACTGTAGAAATGTGTCTTTATATTTGGGAACATGTCCTGTTGTTAAAGACTACTTATGCTTGCCAAGGAGAGTCTTGTTCTCTTGCACTATCTGAAACATTAAGTGCATCAAAACTTTCTTTCCACTCAGTATTTAACCTCTGCAAGGAAAAGAGGGTTCTTGGCAAAAGGTTCCAACCAGCACGCTCACATCAACTGTTTAACACTACAGATGCCAAAGAAAGTCAAGCAAATTCAACTTGAGTCCTCAACTTAAAATGCACTAAAACCATCTTTATTTAAACTGAGGGGCTGCTAGCCAGTATGTCGCACCTGATTTCAACTGCTGAGGAATCGAATAGGAGGGAGATGTGGGTTTTTTTTTAATCTAAGACCTAAACCTTTTTAGAGTTTTATAGGCTAAAATTATTACCATATGGATTTCCTTCTCCTTCCTAATCATTCTTTTGCCACTTCATCCATACAAGATTTTCTATCTTGAATTATGAGCGCAAGCCTCACATTTCTATTTTCCCTTAGCTATTGATATTTCTCTTTAGTTAAAAATTAAACTGCAGGTTTTGTTCTGAATTGAACATTTCAAATAAAACAGCAAGTGACTGTGGGTAAATGCAGTTGAAAGTGTGTGTGTGTGTGTGTGTGTGTGTGGTATATGGTACTGCCCAGAGACCCTGATTTGGGATAGGGGGCCCCAATGTGTCAGGAATTGTACAAATGCTCCTTTGACTGTACCATGACTTGACAGATGCATACTACAATCTTAATAGTTACTCCTATTCTGTGCCACTGTGTGTGTACGTAATTAATGAGCTGTGCATATTTTTAATTTTTTGAGCAGAAAAAGCTTCTGTTGAAAAGGTGCTGCAGTTCCACCTTTTGCCCACCAGAGGGCACTGTGGCAATAGAACAAAGCAACTGCTCCCAGCCAGCTAGGGAAGAGAGAGAGAGCCTGCAGAGCCGCCTTCACAGTGCCTGTAGTGCCAGGTCAGGAGACAGGGGCTATGGGGAGACAGATTGTGTGGGGCTGCTGGGCAGTCAGACAGGCTTATCAGGGCTAGTGGGGGAGGACAGAATGGGAGTGGAGGCGCAGGGCCACATGCGGATTGGGGGAGTGTGGCTGAGTGGGGATGGAGGGACACGTGCCTGACTGAATGGGAGAGTCAGTCAGGGGTCAGCCAGGGTCTGCCTGGGGGAAGCTCCCTAACAGTCTCTCCCCACCCCCAAAAAAAACCTGTTCCATACTTTTCCCATCCATACCCAATAACCTTCCAAGTTCGCACCCAGGCTCCTTCCCAGCAGTTATTTCCCTCTCCCTCAGCTCCTCCATTACCCGACTCCACCCAGCCTTTGCACTGCTTCTGGGGGATGTGGGAAATATGGTTCTGTATTATAGTTTAAATGAATTATTACTCAGAGCTCTGTATTAACATGTCTAGTAAGGAAACTTTGTCAAAAAATATTTACTGAATCTTTTTTGCTGTCTGTATTGTTACAGACATACTTGCTGACAGCTATTTTGAACTAAATTACCAAAAACAATTGAAACTGGTGTGATTATATTGTGTTTTGACAAAGTAGGCAGAATTTTGCAGAATTTGAAAATATTATGCACAGAATTCCACCAGGAGTAAATAGTGAAAATGCAACAGCAATTCATCGTCTTATTCATAACTTTTATGGGAAAACTGGAATTTGCATATGTACCTGGAGTTCAAGAAGTAGTTTAACATCGTGGAGGATGGATGATCAAAGTATCTCTCCTTTCTCTTCCACTTCTCCCTTCCTCCCGTCTCCTCCATTCAGTTCTTGGCTTCTG
Organism: Trachemys scripta elegans; assembly: GCF_013100865.1. Taxonomy (NCBI): domain Eukaryota; kingdom Metazoa; phylum Chordata; order Testudines; family Emydidae; genus Trachemys; species Trachemys scripta. The sequence goes on from NC_048302.1 coordinate 53,543,523, forward strand.
AGATTCTGTCTCAAACAGAGAGAGGTTTACCAAAGTTTAGTTGCTAGCAGGTGGAGATAAATACAAAGCTGCGGGTGGCAAGGGAACTAAACCCTTTAATCTGCGCTCATGTAGGATGATGGCAAAACCAAATGAGGGAGAAAACATGCCCTCACTTGAAAATGTTACAGGTCCTTCAATTGGATTAATTTTTACACTTCTAAACATGAAGATTTTAAAAAGGAAATTCAGATTTGTTCTTACTCCACCCATTTTGTTCTGTTCTGTATTTCAGAAATAAAGTTGAAACTAACTAAAATTGCACACATTTCACTCTTCTCTGGGTGTTAGAAGCATGTGCTGCGCTAGTTTATTCCACTACTATTGGTTGGACAACAGAATGAAGTAATGGAGAGACTCATTGTACAGAAAAACAGAGCACAAAGAATAGGGACCAATAGGTTTCCCCTAAACTACTTCCATAAAGATTACCATTACTATTGAAGTAAAAAATGCGACTGTAATTAGAAATTTCATCTGGCCATTTATGGCTTCTTGTTTCTGCTAGTTTGTGTGTGTTGGTACTATAGGTTCTTTGATGAAATGGCCCTGTTGCTGTACTTTTGTACAGCACCAAGCTCATGCTTGGAACTGAATGTGGTCATATTCTTATTTACTATGAATAGTGTCTCTGTAAATCTATATGTAAATATCAGTGACTGACTCCAGATGCAAATTTACTCCGTTTACGAATAAGATGTTTTTCTAGCTGCAGTTCTGCAAACTTAAACTGAAATCTGAAAGTCAAGCCGGTCCCCCCCAACCCCTTTTTTAATGCACTGAGTGGTAATAATTTGGCCTGTAGAACCTTTGTTTTATGTCCTTAATTAAACGTGTACAATCCCCAGACTGCAGAAGCTGTCCGCAGTCTTCGGTGGAGTTGCGTAGCTTAACTAAGGACCAAATTTTAGACCTGGAGTTTAAAAAAAAAAAAAAAAAAAAATCTGGTGTTTGAGAAGATCTAGAATCTAGCTCTTTGTTTTGTTGCTTTGTTGAGCTATTGCTCTAATTGGTAGATAAAAACCTTACTTTAATTAATGAAGCAGACAGATGTGACTCTCAGATCTGTCCAGTTTAGATGGTACCTTTTTGTTAGCCATTTTTCTGAAAAGCACTTAATGAATACATATTTCCCTCATTAAATAGGGATATCTGTATTAACAAGAAACAAGTTAAAGATTGTCTCAGGTAAAACTAATATTGTTGCTTCTCACTGTATCTGTTCTTATTCATTGAGAAAGCTTGAAGAAATGTCTCCCTTTTCCTATCACCTAGAGCAGTGTCCTTCAGGTTTCTCCACAGCAAAGATCTATGCCCTACTAGATTATTTTATTTTATAGCAACATTTGTGCTGGCTTAACACCAAATAACATGCTCTCCCATGCTTTCTCCCCTTCCATTATCCTTTTCTGCTGCACTGAGCCTCGGTAATTTGTTGTTCCATGTGATTCAGGTCTTCAACATAACCAGAAGCCTACAGACTTAAACGGGGGAGTAAGAATGGTTTGTGTTCACACTAGCATTTTGAACTGTTACATATTCCTCCATACTTCTGAACAATCTCTGGCCATGTCTTCCCTGCCCAGTTAATTCGAGTGCAGATAACTGGAGCCAACTCCTCTCTTGAGTTGGCAGCTCTCACTCAGTTGGAAATGGCACTCCAACTGTCTAGTGTGTGTTCGGAGCTGCTAAGTTTGTAGCCTGATGGGCCAGCCGACGCCTATTAAAAGCACCACGTAACTCAAGTTTAAGGATTTTGGGGTAAAGGGTATGGGTGGCTTGAATTAGGGATAATGATGGGCCGGCTTTGCTTTGCTCTGTCTACCCCGTAGACTAGACTGAATTTTTTAAACATTTTGAAGAAATAATTGGCATTTATGTAATTGTAATAGAGCCTTTGGTGGCCAGGCAGCCTAGTAGCTAGATCATTGGTCAGAGTTGTTGGAGGAGGACCCAGACCCTCCCCAGGGCCTTGTGTAGTTCAACCCCTAAACAGAGGTTGATGGATCTGCCTCTCTGCCGGGGGGTGGGGGTGGAGGGGGGCCTTTCAAGACTTGTTTCCCTGAGCTATTTAGTCTGGGGCAAGGCCCTGGTAGCCCCACAGTTTGGGGCTTAGCTGCAGGCTCCCTTTGGCAGGGGAAGGTTTACTTTCAGGCAGCCAAACCTAGAGCTCCAGCCTTCTCGCCAGTCAGCCCCCAACTGAACCAGGCTCCCTTCTTCCCCCTTCAGGTCTGGCATTGGCTACAGGTGTAGGGGGCCAGGCTAGCTGAGCCCACAGGTTTTCTTTAACTCCTACTGTGCCAGGCGGCAGTTACTCTGCTCCTTCACATATCCTTCCCCCCTTAGGACACAATTTGGGGTCTGCCTCCCCTCCTTCAACTGCTCTTCACCATCCCATGAGAAGAAGTTGGCATTCAGATGGGCTCTCCCAACTCAGTGCTGAATGAGGAAGGAGAAGGGCTGGAGGGGAGAGGTACCAGCTCATATTTCGGGGGTTTGTATCCTTGATGGCATGTGGCCAGCAGAAAGGGACATGATCAGTGACTAGTGTGAAGGGTGCACCCCAAAGGCGATAAGAGTGAATCCACAGCCCATTTTACTGTTAAGGCTTCTTTCTCGATTACGGAGTGGGCCTTCTCCCTCGGGAACAACTTCTGGCTAATGTGTAAGATTGGGTATTCATCACCTCTGACTACCTGGGATAAAACAGTCCCTAGGCCCATGTCCGAGGCGTCCGTCTGAACTCCTTGGTGAAGTTGGGGCTATACAAGACTGGTTCTCAACAAAGCTGGGCTTTCAGGGTTTGAAAAGCCTCCTCACAGACTCTGGTCCACTGGATCATTTCTGGGGCTCTTTCTTCAATAGATTAGAAAGAGGGGCTGCAATGGATGAGAACCCTGTAATAAAGCGGCAGTAATATCCGGCCAGACCTAGAAACTGGTGTACTTGCTGCTTTGAGGAAGATGGGAGCTTGTCTGGGAGGGCCTGGACCTTGCTAATCAAGGGTCAGTTTGTGCCCTTTCTCAAGGTGTACCCGAGGTAGGTGGTCTCATCCTTACCGAGGTAACATTTAGTGGGGCTTGCTGTCAGGCCAGCCTCGAGGGACTGTAGCACTGCGGTCATGTATTTCAAATGGGTCTACCAGTCATGACTATAGATCACCACGTCATCTAGGTACGCAGCTGCATACCAGCTATGGGGGCGAAGGATTCGGTCCATTAGTGCTGAAATGTGGCTGGGGCCCCATGCAATCTCAAGGGTGTGGTCTGGAATTGAAAGCCTCAAGGTGGTGGAGAAAGCTATCTTTTTCCTGGATACAGATGTGAGGGGGATCTGCCAATATCCCTGTAAGTCCAGAGTGGCTCATCTGTGTGCCATCAGGTACGTTTTGAATTTTGATACAGCATTGACCTTGCAGAAGTCGATGCAAAATTGAGTGGTCCCCTTGGATTTAGGGACCAGTACCACGGGGCTTCTCCAGACTCTTCGATCACCCCCAACACTAGCATTGAGTGGAGTTCCTGTTTCACAATCTCCCTTAACTTCTGAGGCAGAGACCGAGGGTTTTCCCTGACCTTAACTCCCGGTTCCATCTGAATCTGATGGGTTATCAGGTGAGTCTGCCCTGGTAAGGTAGAGAACATGGAAGAGGAGAAGGCAGTGATCAGTTATGATGCCTGGTCTCTCTGCTCGGGGTAAGGTTGTTGTCCCCAATCTTGACCACACCTGGCATTGAGACCTCTGCAGCCCAAGGGCCTAGTTCAGGCCCTGGTGGGTAGGGAGCTATTAATAAGCTTTCTTGGGCTTTGCACGGTTTTAAAAGTTCACATGGTAGATTTGTTGTAGCTTACGCTTGTCAGTTTGCCTGATTTCTTATTTCACCTGTCCCACGCATCGGATGACCTCATAGGTCTCCCTGCCAGCAGGCTAGGAGCTTCGACTCCGAGCTGGGCAATAATAACAGTATCTGATCACCAGGCTGAAACTCTCGGAAGCGTGCTAGTTTATTGTAGGCAGTTTCTTGGGCATATAAGGGCAGGTCTATACTACAGCCGGGATTGATGCTCTGGGATTGATCCACCGGCGGTCGATTTAGCGGGTCTAATAAAGACCCGCCAAATCGACTGCAAATTGGTCTGCAGTCGACCCCTGTGCTCTACCCCTCAACCTAAGGTACGTCGACTCCAGCTGTGTTGTTCGCGTAGGTTGATTTACCGCGGTAGTGTAGACATAGCCTAAGAGGCTCTCCCTGGCAAATGAACCTAAAGCCTCAAGTTTCTCCCACAGGCTTAAGATGTACTGAACTATGTTAGCTCAAGATGGCTGCTCTTCCCACATTTCCTGAACTAGATCTAAAATCCCTTGGGGCTGCTTCCCATAGAAAAGCTTGAATAGCAAGAAGCCAGTGGAAGACGGGGGAACTTCTCGGACTGCGAATAGAAGAGGAGGGAGTAACTGGTCCCAGTGTCAGACATCCATCAGGACGAACCTTTGGAGCATTGTTTTTAAGGTTCTGTTACAGCGCTCCACCAGGCCCTCTGTTTGGGGGTGGTATATGTTGGTGGGGATGTTTGTAGAGTCTTGAAACAACTCTGCCATTTACTAAAAATCATCATCTGAGACATACAATGGGGCTCTTGGTTACAGCTGGTCCCTGAGGGGATGTCATCATAGGGGGACATGGCAGCTAGGTAATTCTCAGTCAGCTGGATAGCTAGCATCTGTCATGGTCTCCAGATGGTACCTCAACATCCGCTCTCTTCCCCCAAGGGGAAGGATCTGGACAAACTGCTCTAACAGGACCAGTTCAGCAACCTGCGCTCCTGACTTTGCCTCTCGCTTGAGCCATCTTCTGCATGGGTACCGCAGCTTCTTGGCGACCAGGCGGGGTTGGGTTCTCGGTGGGTACCGCTCCCCTTGGAAGCATTGACGGAATGTCTCCTCCAACATGTCTAGGGCATCGAATATCGCTGCCTTAACCTGGGCATGTTCCTTGGCGGCTGCAGGGTCTGAAGCACGATATGTGGTCTGTGCTACCCTGATTAAGTATGGGGCCAGCACTGCAGTCAATTGGCCTCAGGGCTACAGTGGCTACCTTCTCAAAAGTTTCTAAGAAAACTTAGGATCATCATCAGGCTCCAACTTGGTAAGCCTGATGGGGCAGGTTAGTTGATTCTGTTGGAGCACTCGATCGCAGTATGGAGGGCACCTGCTGGACGACCAGCTGCTGCTGCTGTTGCTGGACTTAGGGTGACCAGATGTCTTGATTTTATAGGGACAGTCCCGATTTTTGGGTCTTTCTTATATAGGCTCCTATTACCCCCCACGCCCTGTCCCGATTTTTCATACTTGCTGTCTGGTCACCCTAGCTGGACTGCCAATTCGTGGATTTGCTGCTGTGTGGCCATCTACTGCAGGAGTTGCTGCTGTTGATGGTGTGTGTTTTGCTCGGCCATCCATTTCAGCATCTGTTCTATCTCCATTCAAGAGCTTTCTACTCTGAAACCTTTTTTGTTTTGTTTTGTTTTAAATTTCCTTCGGCAGGGATTAGGGCATTGCCTGCATTTTCTACCACTTGTGATAGAGCCTTCGGTGGCCTAGTAGCTAGATTGTTGGGCAGAGGGATTGGAGGGGGGACCCAGACCCTCCCCAGGGTCGTGTGTAGTTCGACCCCTAAACAGGGGTTGATGGATCTGCCTCTCTGCGGGGGGAGGGGGAGCTTTCAAGACCTGTTGCCCTGAGCTACTTCCTATTAGTCTCTTTAATCTGGGGCAGGGCCCTGCTAGTTCAATTACCCCACAGTTGGGGCTGAGCTGTAGGCTCCCCTTGGCAGGGGAAGGCTTATTTGTCTCCAGTAGCTCCGAAAACTGCTGCTGTCTCCTCGCCAGTCAGCCCCCAACTGAGTTTGGCTCACTTCTTTTCTCCCCCTTATTGGCCTGGCATTGGCTGCAGGTATAGCAGAGTGGGGCTAGCTGAGCCCACAGGTTTTCTTTAACCCCTGCTTTGCTCCTTTACAGTAATGTTTTACATCTTCAAAACTCTTTTACAATTTGGAATAATGCTTAAATTATGATGTAATACAATACTTTTTTTTGCAAGTTCTTTTCTCTTCTCCACCTGCCAAAGCCACATCATGTACCTGGAAATGGTTGGAGTGCAAGGGGAGGGGAAGACACGGAGGGGGAAATGTACAATTTACATCTGTACTTATTCCTGTTTTTCTTTTTTAAGAAGGGCTCCGTTCCAACTGGAAATAGTGTGTGCATGCCTTGGGAAAATCTGATACTGCTTTTTTTAATTGCTAAACCCATATTGAAAATATCCTGTTCCTCCAGCTATTTTAAAAAATGCTATAAATCGCATGGCTTCCTGCGACGTCATGTATGTCATTGTAGGGGTGGGAAAGGTAGATGGTGTACTTTGTTTTTCAGATATTAGCTTAGAAAAGTTTGACCTTCATCCGCAGGAAATAGATATATAGGGAAGCCGTGTTTTAATGCCCAGAAAAGTAAGGAAGAATTATTTTTCCCTTTCCCATCTTTATATCTTCAAACATAAATTCTCATTGTTACCCTTTTCACTTCTTATTTATTAGGCCAACACATGTTTGCTATGGCAAGTAATACACTATTTGAACTTTGAGTAAGACGTGCTCAGAAACCCAAAAGTTTTTCAGAGCAAACTTTAATGAAAAGAGGAATCCTAATATTCAGAGGAATTGGAATTTGATGTGTGCTGTGTTGCAACTGGTAAGATTTGAAATATTGAGGTGAATGTTGGGGTAAATCTAAATGACTTTCTCCAGTTATTAATTAAAATAGTTCCTTAGAAGCAAGGAATATGCATGATAGAATGAACATGTTTCTCTTACTCATTTGCCTGGTGATGTATTAGGCCAAAGAGCAAGAACTTCTAGCATGTGGAAGATGAAGAAACCTCCTCTCATAACGTACATTCATCCTCTAGTGTGACATTCCACTCATAAAATGAACACAGTTAACTATGAAGCAGTCCATTTAAAGAATGACCCCCTGGTTTAAGGATTGTAAATGTAGTGAAAACTGTGCTGAAGCCGCTGTTGGTGAAATTGGATGTGTATGTAAAATTGGTACTGATTTGACTTGCAGCTTGACCTTAAAGTCCAAGGGTCTGATCCTGCAACCCTTTCTCTAAGTATAAATTCCCCATGTTGTCAGGACTGTTTGAGTGAGTGAAGATTTGCAGGTTTGGGCTAGCTTCTCTAAATAAAACCTCCCCATAATATATCAAAGTCAAGAAACACTGCATACACTCTTGTGGCCTCTCGTGCAGTTGAGGTAAACAGCTGAGTTGCTTTCATCAGAGAGTGAGTTTTAAACAGAGGAATGAGAAGACCTTTGTTCAAAGTGCCACATGCATAATTTGCATCTGGGTCTTAGACCTTTCCTCACATGGCCAGACCAAGTTGAGAGGCAGCATAAGCCTCTGGGGTAAGAGACTGTATTTCTTCTATTCCCTCCCACCCTTCTCCTTCCTTCTCTGCAGGCTCCAAAAGGGATTTTTTCCCCCAAGTTTTCCTTAGCCTGGGAGTGAAGTGGGGTGGAACAAAAGGAATCATGTTCCATGTGTCTCCCACTGTTGTGTGCGCCTTCCCCCCACGGTTCTCTTCCTCCCACCCCTTCCCAAAATAAAAATCTACAGCTGTGCTTTTAAAAGAGCTGGATAAACTTCTGAGTGGTTCTGCCACTGCTATAAGGAGTTTGGAGGCAGAAATGCTGGGCTGAAAGAGCTGACTAAGATTATTATGTTTTAACACATCTGGTGTCCTGTTCATTTCCTCTGTTAAAATGAATTAAAAGGAAATCTGTTTCCCTGGAGTGTATGGATCTTGAGAGTGTGATCTAGCAAGTTCTGACCTGTATCTCGCTTGTCCCATAGTAACATAGGGTGGGACTTTCATTTGCCAGATTGCTCTGTTTTAATTGCATTATATAACCCTCTCTAAATTTGGCATTTGTTGGTAAATTGGCATAGAGGGTTAAACTAGTAACATTTTTTTAATTAACGTTGCGTAGGCTAAAAATAAAATTACAGCTGTTGGAACCAGGATTAGTTCAAGGCCCATGTAGTATTAGCATTGTGTTTTAAATAAAAAAAAAAAAAATCTGTCCTTATTAGCAGGGTTTTGGATTACAGACCATTAAACGATTAGCATGGGAACCAAGTGCACTAACATGAACTACATGTCAGCATTAAATTGTGAAATACATTGCATCTCTGATCATTTATTTTTTTAAAAAAAGAAAAGGTTGTTATAGCTTTTCCCTTTATTCTTCTACACTGGCCTTCCATAAAAACAAGTTTATGGCTGGGGATCCAGACAGCTAGTGTGATCATTGTGAATTTAAATTATGCAGTAACAGGATACGAGGAAAGGGTTCTTGCCTAGACATATGTTCCTAGAATGTGACTACCTCATTTCTGAGACACATCTATATGGCATAAGGGACTCTGAAGAACTCTTTTTACTTCATCTAAGTACAAATGTCTCTGCATAATATAACCCTTAGGGATCAGATCTTCAATGTTGTTTTTCTTTTTGCCCTTCTAGTTCTTCCTCCAGTGCTGGTTCCAAGACACAGTGAATACAACCCTCAGCACAGTCTCTTGGCTCAATTCCGCAACTTGGGACAAAATGAGCCTCACATGCCACACAATGCCACTTTCCCGGACTCTTTCCAGCAACCCAACAGTCATCCATTCCCCCATTCCCCCAATAGTAGTTATCCCAACTCCCCTGGAAGCAGCAATAGCACCTATCCACACTCTCCTGCTAGCTCGGATCCAGGAAGTCCTTTCCAGATGCCAGGTAAGTTCACCTTCTGTAAGAACTAAGGAGAGTATAGCTAGATATTGCAAGTATCGTTAAGCAAAAGCGTCATCAGCCAGCACTTAAGTGTATTCAGTAGCTAGTTGAAGAGATGCTACCTAACGTGGCGACTAAATCAGGCTGCCTAGCAATAATGTTCAATTTTTAGTATTCTTTCTAATGCAGGTAAAATACTTTGTTTTTGCTTTACAAATCAGCTGTATTTGGAGGGGGTGGGTGGGAGGGAATAGTATATTATTGCAGCATTGAGTCCTGATATAGTTTGGGGGAGGAGGGGTGTTATGCACATCTAATGTTCTGACAACTATTGCTACAGAATGTCCTTGTTCAGGAAAGAGACTTACTCTTAAGTTCAGCATTTAGGTTATGGTTCTATACAAGATGTTTCCCAAGGGGATTACACTACCACCACTTGATTAAATTCATTCAAATGGTGATGTAATCTCAAGAAACAAATGCTTCAGCTGCAAAACGGTCTCTTAGCAGAGGCCCTGGAAAGAAACCTTCAGCATGTCTGTCTTAAAGACAGTGGAACAGTTGCCTTTTATTTCTGTTTTGATTGTTGGCTATAGACATTTCTGTAAAAGTCTATCTTTTTGCCTGGTTTGTCCATGACTAAGTATCATGAAGAAAGCAGCCTCTGAAAGATGTTTTTGATTTAACTTTCTGCTGCTGGGAGAAGAAGCCTGGGCAAATAGTGTGCTGCCTTCCTTCCTTTGGGGCTGGAGGAGCGAAGGGGAGAGAGATTTGCAAATATAGACATGTAATTTCTTGTGTAAAGGGGGTGTTCATTGAAGTTAACTACTGATAGCTGTCTTCAAGAATTTCCCTTGATGTGTAAAGACTACAGAACTGTGTGTGCTGCATGCATGTGTTTTGTAATTTCTTCTGAAAAATCAGTACATTTTATGGTTAACACCCCCCCCCCCACACACACACACACACATTTTATTGAAAGACTGCTGATTATGATTTAGGCTCTGGGACTCCCTGTCCCAGTGGATACAGATCAGGTCACAGAGGTCCCATGCTTTGTCTGTAATGGGAAAAATCTCCTACAGTATCCCCATGCCAGATGTTTTATGATAGGTCATTGGATTTGGTTTCTGAGGAGTCCTGTCTTTGCCAGCATTCCTGGCTAGAGGTAAAGCAGAGTCAGCAGCTGCATTGAAGAAACTGAATGAGAGAGCATTGTGGTGGAAAAGATGAAAAGGCATCCATCTTGAGGCTCTCTTAGTCCTGACTCAGTATTCTGAGTCATTGCCTTGAGATAGGTCTCTTGGCAGACACCCATTTTGAGTTAGTAGAGCAGGAGGAGACCCAGTTGTGAAAATATGAAAGGAGAGCAGGACTATATCTAGAAATGTGAAAATTTTATATATGCTGGCTAAAATGATGGCCTTCTCACAGTACTATATAGACATACAAACAGTAGCATAACAGTTGCAATTACACAAATGCCTCAAAGTTCATTCGAGACCTAATAAAGACTCAAAATTTTGATCCTCACCCCACAAACTTAGAATTCTATTCCATGCTGCCTACTCTCCATAAAGGGGACTGTTTGTAAGGTCAAGCAGAAAAGGATAGTGAAAATTGGAAAAACATAGCTGTAGTATTACTGTAATGCTTAGTTGAGAGCTTTGTGTTACTAATTTTAACTAGCTTGAGATTTTGAAGGCCAGAAAGTTGCATGAAAGAAATGGTGTAGTTATTGGCCTGTTTGCCTTTTGGTTACTTGTCATAATAGTTAATGACTCACTTATTGATGGAGATAACAGTGCTGCATAGGCTGCCTACTTGCTCTCTGGTGCAGAATGGTAGTAATCAAATCTCATGCACCAGGGCAAAAAGTCTGTGGGGGTCAGGAAGGAGCTTTTAAGGCACTCCTAAGAGCCTAAATCCCTTTTGACAATGAGACTTAGGCTGTTAAAATCATTTTAGGTACTGCAACAGTGAGCACAGCAATGCCTAAATACCTTTTCAAAATCTGGGCCTAAATCTCTGTCCTTCAGTTCCCTATTTATAAACTGGTGGTGATATTTCACAAGGATGTTGAGGAGAAATTCATTAACACACGCAGTATGTTCAGATACTACCCGGATGGAGGGCCACATTGGAAACAACATTAATGAGATTAGAACCTCTTGATCCAAATCCTGTGCCTGTGTTCTGTTCATGTTCTGTATGACTGTAGGGCTGAAAGTGCTGAGCATGGAGACATTTAATGTATATACAATGCTTTGAACTTGTGAAGCACTGTTGACAGAAATGCAGCCAAGCTTTCACTTGTGGATTGATAGTTATAGCTACAATAAAAATTACTTATATTCTTTCATACACAGTAATCCTCTGCTTCCCTGAATCAAGGTCCATGATCGCTTTCTGAGATATTCTGATGAGTGGGTGGAAGTTATGGCTGAGTCAGGCTGAAAGTATTTCCAACTTAACGCTGAACTGTTTATGTGGGTGTGTATATATATGTACATTTTAAAGAGAGGGAAGGAATTGTATCTCTGCCTTTTCTATATTTAGCTGATACTCCCCCTCCTGCTTACCTGCCTCCAGAAGATCAGATGACACAGGATGGCTCACAGCCAATGGACACCAACATGATGGCACCCTCAATTCCCCCAGAAATAAACAGAGGAGGTAAAATGCTTCTATATGTGTTTTTTTTCTGCTTGGTTTCTAAAGTGCAGAGTCTCAAGTTTTAAGATGAATATTGATCTAGATTCATATTATTTAATGGAAATATGTAACTATAGACAATAAGAAAAACTAAAGGGAATATGGATTCCTTTCCCTCCTCTCCCAGCTGGAGTGAAATTATACTCTCTTATGAGCTTCTAGGTCTAAAAAAGTCTGTGACCATACATGACTAAATTAAGGCATCACCGTGTTTTACGTTTTAAATGTTGACTTCCAACCAGAAGAATCCAAAAGCATTATTACAAACTCTCATTTGTAACAGTCACTGAAGTTAAACAGTTCTTATGGTAAAGTATAGTAATTGTGTGTAATGGCACACAGCACACCTGTTAACAGGCCTTGAAAGGTATCTATTATGATTATAGTGACTTAATGAGACAGTGCCTGATGTTGTACGGTTGATATCCAGTTGGTGGGTGGGTGAATTTAGAGCAGGGAGTATAGTTGCCTAAATTGAGATTTGGTCAGGACACTGGCACTAACATCTTTACACTTGTGTAAAAGTAAAAAAGTGAATGTTTTAATACAAAGGGTCAGGATCTCCGTATGCTTCGTCTTCTGAAACACAGTACGTCCAACCAAAGTGCCTCTTAAACACCATTATATTGCACTGGCTTAGCTCTGATTTCTAGAGAAGAGCATGACACTGAATTGCCAACACTGCTTCTTGCAGCACTCTGGGTTTTTTTCTGGGAGCTTTGGGGGGAGGAATGTTTCCTTTCCCATGTAAGTAGTGACCTGGTATGACCCTCTTTAGCTTGTGAGATTGTAGTATAAGGTGGTATTGCTGCAGGAAAAATGTGTTAAATTCTTTTCATTTTGTTTTACGTCGTATGGCACAGGCAACTTTCTACACACGGCTTTTTAAACACATTGCAAATATAACTGCTGAGTAAAGGATTTAGTGCATTCAACACATGGTGAGAAATAGCCCCCTCTGAGAACACTTAGGCTCGCACAGCCGTGCATCCAGCCAGGGGAGAGAGTAGCAAGTTGAACGCTGTGCCAGAATGATTATAAAGATTACAAGCATATGAACAATTTAGCTATTGTTTAATTTCATACAAGTTTTGTTGTTAAGCTTAAAATGTCTGGGCTCACAAATATATCTGCTCTTTTAATATAATTTATATCGGTTCTGTGTTCACTTATTTTCCTTCTTCAGAGTGAGCTTGCATTTGATAAGCACCATCTTTGGCATTTTCAGTTGTTTTGCTGATCTATACACTATTGTGTACTGTCTTTTGTAGCTGATGAAGGCCCAAAGTACATTTATCAGTGTTTATACCTAACTCTGCAGACTTCTGCACATTTTTTCTTGTAAATACACTATATCTGTGCTGTGGAATTTTTGCATCACATGTGAGACCCTTAACAACCAAAGGAAATGGCTTGCATTTTTCTTTTCATTCTTAAAAGAGAAGATTTCTACTTGGTCTATTTTTTTAAATCCTTTTTTTTCCTGCTAGTAAGTTTAATAGTCTCTTTTAATTCACTGTTTCTTTAGTGGCAAGGGAAAAAGACAAATTTATTTCTTTGCTTATATCTGTCTGCTCATTCTTTGAGCTCCTGTCTGTTTGTGGTACCTATCCAGTGTCTAACTGCCCTCCTAAAAGGTCTGCTGTAGTTATATAAAAACAGTTGTTTCAATAAACTTTTATGTTAAATGTTTTAGTTGCAAATGTTTAGAAGCATGTTCTTTATGGAGATTTGTTAGTCTTAAGAGATTTGACTTAACAAGCTGCATCCTGTCACTGAAGCTGGGTAATTTCCATTGTTGGCCCATGCTGGGAATGGAGAGACAAAACGCACCTGCTCTGCATGACTTAAAGCAAACGTAAGGAAGTTAGTATGAAATCTGTGTGAGAGAGATATGATTCATTCTGTAAGAATGGCCAGCTGGCAAGATTTCTTCCTGAGTTTGAGAACTGGGGCAAAGCGGTAGCTTTGGTAGTTACTGGCAACTTAATTTGAAAGCAAAGTGTAGTAACCCCTTACTAGTAATTAAAGGCTGTTTTTACAATGACTTGAAAAGGCTTAACAGTACTGTGGCTTTACAGAACTTAAACCCCTTTTCATGAGCATTTCCCAGCATATTCTTGGTCCGCAGTGGACTTCACACTAGAAAAAACCCTGCACCAAGATTTTTCTCTCGCACAGTTTTCATCGCTTGACGTTGCATAGGCTACATGCTTTCTTACTATTTGTCGGCCTGATAATCACATTTTATATTTTTAAAATTCTGCTCATGTCCTTTTTATCAGAAAAAAATCAGTGTATGAAAATCATTTTTCTAAGCAAAAGGAAAATATAGAATGTTGGTCTTAAAGTTCATGTTGGCATCGGGAATGCGCTGAAAGGAGAAACAAATTGCTGCAACGTCATTGTCATTTTAGCACTTCAGCTTGCATTTAGGGCTGTGATCTGCAGAGCTGCTATCTCAGATTCCTAAACTGTGTGTACTAAGCCCAGAAACAGTCGTCGTCTTCACTTTAAAACCCTCACACACAGAACAGCCACATCCCATCTCTTATTCAACCTCCTTTATTTGGAGGTGATTTTAATAATTTGTAGCTATATTGGGCATTCCTTTTCCATTAAGTGGAAACATCCAAAGAAGCACATACTGTTGTTGGACACCCTGTTTGAAACTCCTTTGTCAAAGAAAATGTCCTTCATGCAAAGCGGGAAATCCCAAAGCAAAAATTAAAAAAATTACCTTTAAAACATCCATGTATTTTTAGAGCTTGGCAGGCAGGCGCAAACAGAAGATTGGATGCTTCAGGATACACATTTTCTCTCAAACTGTTGCAGGGTTTGCTAGCTGAATAAGGAATTGTTTGTTATGGAAGAACGATTGTTGCCATTATCAGAATATTGGAAAAACAAGTTTTGAGGGATCCTGATGTTACCTAACTAATGACCGTTTGGTATCTCATGAAATCTTAAAGCATTCTTATTTGTTAGTATTTAAAGGTTTGTTCAATATTGATGCATAAACCTTTATTCCATGGCATTTTGCTGAACTTCATTCCCTTTTTTGTAGCCCAAAATACTATATTCTGGTTCCTGTGTATAATGTAATTTCATAGCCTTGTAAATTCCCCTGATTCCATATTTTTAAATTGTTGCATAATTGTGTTCCAAAGTCTAAGCTTTAATTTGTTTTTTTCTTTTTAGAAAAGCCTCCTATCCCTTCTGATTTTGGGGGAAAAAATCTTCAGAATCTAAACTGAAGCAGTACTGTCTGCTTGAGTTTGCAAAGAGTATGAAACAAATGCTCTGAAATGTGAAATTTGCTTATGCATCTCATTAGGGTGTTAACACTGAAATCTAGTGACTACCTGCACGTTGACTATTTCATTGCTGATCACTTTAATAGAACCATCAACTTTAATGTGCGAAGATCCACTGCCACTGTTGGATGTAGTGGCTGATACTGGGGAAGGTCACTGTGAACCAATCCCGTGGCCTGTAGGGCAGAGAAATGAAGAATTCAAACATCCTCTTCCCAAATTTTAAAGTAATTTCTGCACCTGTCCAGTAGGTGAATGGGGAAAAGAGGTGCATCGCCTTCCCAGATGCAAACGATTAATCTGCCACCTGGATACCAAAAACCCAAGCCATGTCTCACTCATGTCTGTGTGGCCAAAATCCCAGCTGTCTCCTAGGCAGTTGTGAAAACCTCCAGCTGTTCTCTGACAATTTCTGCTATGTGATTTCTCATTGTTAATACAGAATTTTGTAACATGTAGAATATTTTTAAAATTTGGTAGCTCTGTAAAATAAACTGAGGGAGTACTTCACTGATTTGTCAACACTCAGGGTAGTGCTGATCTAGGTCATATGTTGCAAAGAACGCAGGAGTGCTTGATAGGTGTGGTTGTTGAGCCCACAACATGTTCTCTTACTTAAGTACGTGCTGCCAGCTCTGATATTTTTTTCCTGTGTCTGAAGTCTTGCAAGTAATTTTATCTTAACTGTATTTGTACAAATTCTTTCTTTGGCTCTGAAAAGTGGGTTTTTTTTCTTTCTTTTCTTTTCTTTTTTTTAATAATTAAATGATAGATGAACTCCATAGAAGAGTGCACTTAATTAGCAGTTATTTATCCAGAATTTCTCTGTGATCTTAAGCCAAGGTCTACAGATTGCAGAACTTTAAAGTTCAGACACATATTAGTTGCAGTGCCATTGATTGTAACCTTTTCTTTGTTTCTTTGCAGATGTTCAGGCAGTTGCTTATGAAGAGCCAAAACACTGGTGTTCTATTGTCTACTATGAGCTGAACAATCGTGTTGGGGAGGCATTTCATGCCTCCTCCACCAGCGTGTTGGTAGATGGTTTTACTGATCCTTCAAACAACAAGAACAGATTTTGCCTTGGGCTGCTCTCTAATGTTAACCGGAATTCCACCATTGAGAACACCAGGCGGCATATTGGCAAAGGTGCATTTAGTTTTTCTCTTGTTTGTTTTGCTTTCTAGCTAAATGCAGCAATCTGGGCTTCTTGCCTCAAGGACAGACCATTAGAACATGACTTCATAATGTATATGATAAACACAGGCAAATATATAATTTCTTTGCCAAGTCCTATATGCTTGTAAGTTCTCACCTGTTGTATAATTGCAGGAAGCTTTCTATCTTCTAATCGGTTTTTTTTATTGTCTGCAGACTCTCATCGATTTTAATTTTAATTAGCACAACAATTTAAGGCAGTTTCTTTCTCTCACACAGACCGGCTATTGATGATTCTGGAAATCTGAACTATATAACTGCAGCTAGCTCTCTGAACAAAATATTTTTTTTTTTTTTCTGGATTAAAGATAGCTAAATTGTCTGGGCCTTAAACTCCCTTAAAGGAGTATAGGCCTGCTAAAGTAATATTCCAAATACAGTTTAAAGGAGGGATTTTCAGAAGTCCAAAGGACAGTTCATGGTATTCCTGTCTGTGTCTTTGACAGTCTTCTCTCAAAAGAATTGATTGTTTTTAATTTAGCTTCATAATAGTCCATTTTGAGAGGAATGTTGTCATGTAAATTAAATCCAAATTGACTTATTTTAATTATTGTGGTAGCAAATGTGTTTGTTTATATTAGCAAGTTTACATTAGCAAAAAGCAAAAAAATACCATTGTAATACAAACAATAATGTAAACTTGCTTTTAAAACAATTTAATTTGGAGGAGCGGTGAGGTGAGGTGGTAGGGGTTTGATTTGCCCAAACCATAGGTGTATATTTTGAGCACCAATTGGTGTGGTATCTAGATGCTGAAAAAATTGTATTAGAACAAAATGGACAGTCAGACCTTTTCAAAACTTCAAGATAATAAAAAGCCATGTAGCGTGAAAAATAAAAGAAAGTACTTTGTGCATTTTTAGGCAGGGAAAAAATTCTATTGACCTTTTTTCCAGAAAGGGGTCCTTGGAATAAAAATGTATTTCAGGGAAAGGGCTATATTGCCTTTTAAATTGATGTACTATGAAATGGGTTTAGAGGGAAAGTTGTCTTTGAATGTCTCCCTACTCATTTTTTTTATGCTCAGAGATCAGTTTCTTACAGTGATGTTGTTCTGGACCTCACAGGAAACTGTTTTGAAACTGAGCTGGTGCCACAGGGAGATTAGTTTTCATACAGTTTTATTTTGAAAAGCATCCTTTTTCCATGTTAGTACCTGTGCTGCTCTCGGGTTCATACTCAGAGGTTCTGCCACTAAGTCTCGTTCTTTCTCTTTTTTCCCCCCACCCTGGAAAGTATCTATGTACTTTTATAGTTTTAAATAGAAAATGAACAAAGTAAACTTTTAAAAGCAGCCTTGTTGCAAGCAAAGTTCTACTGAAACATTAACTGTACAGATACCAGAGATACAATAACATTAACTGGGCCAGATACCAATGCAGGATGGAAAATGCAAGAAAGCTATAAAATAAGTACCTATATATAATGAATGATGGCAGGAATTCCGTGCTTAAAATAAAGCTAATTTTGATTTCATATTTAATGGCATCCTTCAAAAGTTGGAAGTCAAATCCTAGTGAGGATAATAAGAAGGTACACAAACTCTGGCAGGTTAAGTGTGTAAGTATAATAAGGCAGGCCAGGAAAGAACTTGTTAAAGAGACAAAAATTAACAGTAAGATAGTTACGTCAGAAACAGGAAGTCTGCTGAACAGGTGCCACTAAACTCAGGTGTTAAAGGAGCATGCACAGAAGCTAAGTGAATTCTTTGCCTCGGTCTTCACTACACAGGATGTGGGCATAGGTGGCAAGTTCTATGGGTCCGTGGTGCCTGGGCACCAGGAATATTCCTGGCCTGGGGCCTGGCTCCAGCACTGTTTGAGGCCGGGTTTCTCTCTCGGCCCTGTTTTCCACCCCCAGGTGCTTCTCTTCCCCTCTTCTCCCTCTTCCCCCCCCCCCCCCCCCCCCCCCCCCCCGGCCATTTAAAACGGCACAGGGCCCCCACCCACCACTGGCAGCGCAGCAAACCTGGGCGGCTTCCTGCCTGCTTGCTCCATGTGGCTGGCAGCCCCTGGGCAGGGTGGGTTGGGTTTGTGTCCATACGTGCTGCTCCCGCTGCAAGCGCCCCTGCGGCCAATAGGAAGCTGTCGGGACAGTGCCTGGGGGTATCAGCATGCGGAGGCCACCTGGCCCACCCCGCCTGGGAGCCCCAGATAAGCGCTGCACCACCCACACCCCCTCCCAGAGCCTGCACCCCACCCCTTTCCCACACACACACACACACCCTTCTGCCCCCAAATTCCCTCACAGAGCCTGCACCCCCCCGTCCCAAGTTCCCTCCTAGAGCCTGCACACCCAACCTATGCACTGCACCCCTCAATCCCTCCTCCTGCACCCCTACCCCCTGCATCCCAGAGCCCAACCTCACCCCTTCTGCACCCAAACTTCCTCCCAATCCCTTGTCCCAGCCCAGGGCCTTGCACCCCAGTCCCTTGTCCTAGCCCAGGACCTGCACCCCAGACCTCCTCCCTCCACCCAAACTTCCTCCCAGCGCCTTAGGCAGGTGCGGGGGGGCAGAGGGCTCTGGGCACCACCAAAATTTCTACAAACCTGTTGCCCCTGGATGTGGGTGAGAGATCCACATCCGAGTTATCTTTTTTGGGTGACACATCTGAAGTACTGTCCCTCATAGATATCCGTAGAAGATGTTTTAGAACAAACTGATAAATTGAACAGTAATAAATCACCAGGATCAGATGGTGTTCACCCAGAGTTCTGAAGGAACTCAAATGAAATTGCAGAACTAACTGCAGCATGAAACCTTTTGCTGGAAATAGCCTCTGTACCTGATGACTGGAAGGTAGCGAGTGTAGCACCTGTTTTTAAAAAAGGGCTCCAGAGGTGATTCTGGCAGTTGCAGGCTGGTAAACCTAACTTCAGTACTGTGCAAATTGGTAGACACTATAGTAAATAACTATCAGACACAGAGATAAACATGATTTGTTGGGAAGAGTCAACGTGGCTTTTGTAAGTCACACTTCCCCAGTCTACTAGAATTCTTTGAGTGTGTCAACAAGCATGTGGGAAAGGTGATCAAGTTGATATATGGTACTTGGATTTCAGAAAGGTCTCTCACCAAAGGCTCCTAAGAAAACTAAGTAGCTATGGCCTAACAGGAAAGGGCCTCTCGTACTGGTTAAAAGATGGGGAAACAAAGAGTAGGAATAAATGGTCAGTTTTACGAATGAAAAGAGGTAAACAGCAAGGTCCCCCAAGGATCTGTACTGGAACCTGCGCTGTTCAGCATATTCATTAGTGACCTGGAAAAGGGAGAGAACAGTGATGCGACAAAGTTTGTAAATGATGAAAAATTATTCAAGGTAGTTAAATCCAAAGCTGACTGAAGAGTTGCAAAGGGCTATCACAATACTGGGTAACTGGACAACGTAATAGCACATGAAATTCTAGATTAAGTGCCAAGTAATGCATGCTGGGGGAAAATCCCAACTACACATATACAATTATTTGGTTCTAAATTAGCTGTTGCCACTCAAGAAAGAGAGCTTGGAGTCACCGTGGATAATTCTCTGAAAATTTCAGCTCACTGTGCAGCAGCAGTCAAAAAGGCTAATGGAATGTTAGGAGCTATTAGGAAGGGATAGAAAATAAGACAGAAAATATAATTCCACTATATAAATCCCTAGGGCGCCCATACATTGAATATTGTGTCTAATTATGGTCCCCCATCTCAAAAAGGATATAGTGGAACTGGAAAGATTCAGAACAGGGCAACTAAGATGATGGGAGTATGGAATGGCTTCCCTATGAGGAGGAACTAAAAAGATTAGGGCTATTCAGTTTAGAAGAGATACGACTACGGGAGGGTATGATAGAGCTCTATAAAAACATGAATGGTGTGGAAAAAGTGAATAGAGATGCATTTACCCTTTTCCCACAATGCAAAAACCAGGGTCACCCAATGAAATTAATAGGGAGCAGATTTAATATAAACTAGATGAAGTACTTTTTCACACAGCACACCATTAACCTGTGGAACTCATTGCCATGGGATGTTGTAATGGCAAAAGTATAGCTGGGCTCAAAAAAGAGTTAAATAAGTTCACTGAGGATAGGTCTGTTGATGGCTGTTAGCCAAGATGATCAAGGATGCAACCCCAGGTTCAGGGTGACCCTGAACCTCTGATTGCCAGAAGCCAGGAGGGGGGAAAATAGGGATGGATCACTCCAACTGCCCTGTTTAAGATCGTTCCCCTGAAGCTCTGTTAACCACTGTTGGAGACGGGATGCTGGGTGAGATGGACCATTGGTCTGACCCAGTATGGCCATTCTTTTGTTTCTTGTATAGAAATGCCATTTAAATCTCACCATTTGTAAGAGGAACATATTGACAGCTTGAAGACATGGCCACAGATTGTTTTGTTGATAAGATGATATGGGAGTTACATCATCAGCAACATTTTACGTGGCCCATACTATTAAATGCCGTCAAGATTTTCTTTCTCGGAATTTCATTTACTTCTGTGCGTTTTTTCTGGTTTTGCTATTTCAAATTGATTATTCCAACAGTGGAAAACTTGAGCCCCACAGTTCGTAAAGTTTAAAAGCCTGTATGTGGGGCTCAGGAGGAGAGATCTCTAGAGATTCCACACCCTCCAGTATCCCATAGAGGTTTGTTGTTCCCCTGTAGAAAAGGCTGAAGGTATGGCCTCAGATCTTGAGGGGTCCATGAGAAGCCATAGGATTCACATGGCCTTAAGCTGTTCCTCTGGACAATGCACTGTGCTCTGGCTCCCTGGAAGTGCACCTCTGTTGAAGCTATCCTAACAGAAACTCATCCTAGCTAGTACATGCTGGGGGAGAATCCATCTTGGAGCTGTATTACTATTTTCCGAGGATTCTTTGCCTGTTCTCCCTACCCTGGGCCCAGTCAATCTTCTGTCCACCTTCGTTCCCTGAGTATGAACCCATGGGATGTGTGCAGATGTTCTGGCCCTGTAAATCTGTCATCTTGAACTGTTACAGTAATTTTCTTCTGTGTGGTTTACAAGAAGTGAAACTTTAATGAACAGGTTTCAGAACTTCAATGAACAGTTGATTTGAAAAACAAACTTTGGTGGAATCTGGAGGTACAGGTACAACAAAGCTTTTAGAGAGTCCTACTAGTGAGTGAAATATAATGTTTCTCTTTAGGCTGGAGAAGCACAAAAACATCTCCACAAAGATGTGTGCCAGATTGTACATGTGAGATGAATTAATTTGACCTGTCCATAACAAATATTTTTTCCTTTTAGGAGTTCACCTCTATTATGTTGGGGGAGAAGTGTATGCTGAATGCCTTAGTGACAGCAGTATTTTTGTTCAAAGTCGAAACTGCAACTATCACCATGGGTTCCATCCAACCACAGTTTGTAAAATTCCCAGTGGCTGCAGTTTGAAAATTTTCAACAACCAAGAGTTTGCTCAGCTTCTGGCTCAATCAGTGAACCATGGCTTTGAAACAGTGTATGAGCTTACTAAGATGTGCACTATCCGTATGAGTTTTGTAAAGGTAGGTAAGAGTTCAGTTGGGCTTGTGTTTTGTAAGCAAAATAATATTCCCTTTTGAATTACGTTAAATAATCCTGGTGAAAACAGTTCCATTTCATGCCTTGTATTGGAGAAGTTCCCCTATCAACAATTACATTGATTGTAAATGTGTGTTATATTTTATTAACGCTTTCTCTATAAAACAAAAGCTGTATGCATGTCCTTAAATATACAAAGCTATCCCCTTGGACAAACATCATTTTGTTGGTGTACAGAATTTTAAAATCAAAGGTACATCCTGTAGGTTCTCAGTTTCAGATTTCTCCCATTAAGTTTTTTTAGGTTTGATAATGGTGCAGTTAAGTAGTTTCTATCATGCCTAGCAACTATTCTTATTGCCTCAATAGAATGTTACAGTAGAACAGGAGTGGGCAAACTTTTTTTGGTTCGAGAGCCACATCTGGGTGGGGAAATTACATACAAGGCCATGAATGTAGGGCTGGGGCAGGGGGTTAGGGTGTGGGGGGGGGCCTCAGGGCAGGGGGTTGGGGCATGGGGAGTGCAGGAGGGGGCTCAGGGCAGGGGGGTTGGGTGCAGGAGGGTGTGGCGGGGGCTCATGGCAGAGGGTTAGGGTGCGGGCTCTGGCCTGGCACCAGTTACCTTGAGCGGCTCCGGGGTGGTAGTGGCGCGCAGCAGGGCTAAGACAGGCTCCCTGCCTTTCCTGGCCCCATTTCCCGGAAGCGGCCAGCACCATGTCCTTGCGGCCCGTAGGGGGTAGGGCAGAGGGCTCCACGTGCTGCTACTTGCCTGCGGGAACCTCCCCCAAAGCTCCCATTGGCCTCGGTTCTCAGTTCCCAGCCAATTGGAGCTCCTCCCTACCCTCCAGGGGCCGCAGGGACATGGTGCTGACAGCTTCCGGGAGCGGCGCGGGGCCAGGGCAGGCAAGGAGCCTGCCTTAGCCCTGCGGTGCCATGGGGTGGCAATCCTGCAGGCTGTAGTTTGCCCACCCCTGCATTAAAATCATAGAAATGTAGAGGTGAGAAGGGACCTTGAGAGGTCATCGACTTCAGCCCCCTGCACTGAGGCAGGACCAACTAAACCTAGACATCCATGACAGGTTCTTAATAAACAGGTTCTTCTGACTTCTTAAAATCTCCAAGGATGGGGATTCCACAGCTTCCCTTGGAAGACTATTCCAGTGCTTAACTACCTTTTACGGTTAGAACATTTTTCCTAATGTCGAACCTAAATCTCCTTTACAGCAGATTAAGCCCCTTATTGGTTGTCCTACTGTCATTGGACATGTAGAACAATTGATCAGTCATTTAATAGCCTTTAACATATTGGAAAACCGTCATCCGGTCCCCCTCAGTCTTCTTTACACAACACTAACATGCACAGGTTTTTTTTAACCTTTCCTATTGGTCAGGTTTTCTGAATTTTTAGCATTTTTGTGGCTTTCCTCTCCATTTACCCAGTGTTTAGTCCACTTCTCCAAGAGTGTTAGATTGAATATTTGTGTTTTGCAAGCATGGAGACTCCTTCCTTCTCTTTACTGTATATCTAGAAAAGTTAATGCAATAATCTTTGTTGCTTACCACAGCTGATTTATGAACAGAGTTGATGCATAGTGGCTCAAGTTAAAGTTTGGTAATTAACAAGCAACTTTTCCAGGCTTTGTCTTTTCCATGCCCTTCAAATAACCACATTGTATTCCATAACAATCTTCTACTGTCCGAAGGATTAAATCGTGAAGTTAAGCTGCCTTAGTAGTGGGCATTTCTTGGACATTCCAGCTGGGACTATCATGTAGGTGATTGGAAGATAGGTAGCATTGTTCCCTGAGGTCTGTCTGGTGATTAGAAATTCTATAAACATAGTGCATACTGTTCTGTTCTCAGGGTACATGTAAGGATTGTAGCAATGATGTGAGGGACAGAAATGTGGATTGGGATAAAAGGGTCAGTCAAATATTTCAAGACTGCCAAATTAATTGCACAGTATCCTAAAGTGGTACCTTAAAGGGATGAGGTGACTTCTTTGGGCATATGCCTTACGGGTTAATCTGAGGTTAATACATAGTGTGGTGTGGGTTTTTTACTTTTGTGATTCCTGTGGTCCATCTACTGCCTCCCAGCCCATCCCAAAAAAGATAATTTACTTTATCAAACTACACAATGAACTTTTAGATTTCTTTCCAGATAATTAGTAAATCTTATAACTGACTTAGTTTTAGCTAAAAGAGAACCCATCAGTGCTCGCCCTGTTAACTTGGGCTGATATTTCCTATCTAGGATATGACCAATGCCACCGTTCTCCCCAAAATTGTCCAGTTTATTAACAACTTTTTATTGTGCACACTACTTTCTTCAATTGGCTGTTTTTATAGCTACAAGAGTGTCCTAGATGTTTTGGGAAGCTTTATCTGTTTCAGTCCTCCCATCCTGTAAAGAAACCTTGGCCCTAGCTGCATGGAGTCAAGTTCCCACCTTAATGTTGATCCATGACCTCTTGTTTTTATGCCTATTAATCTGTTTGGCAGTGTATCTTCCCATCTCACTCTCTTTTTAGTCTTAGTACATGAGGTTTCTTCAGTCTTTTTCTAGAGGCCTTATGGGATTCCCAATAGCCTTTATCTT
This sequence comes from Trachemys scripta elegans, assembly GCF_013100865.1. Classification (NCBI taxonomy): domain Eukaryota; kingdom Metazoa; phylum Chordata; order Testudines; family Emydidae; genus Trachemys; species Trachemys scripta. The sequence goes on from NC_048302.1 coordinate 53,567,783, forward strand.
CAATCCTTTTACCTGTACCTTTCCAGAAGTGCAAAAATACACAAACATGGTAGTCTCAATCCAGTTTGTATTTAATTGTTTTTAATCGGTTAATATATTTCCCTCTCCTCTAAGAGAATACTGTGTCCTGCCTCCTTCCATGTCCTCTGGAAAAGGAGAGACTTGGGGGGAATCTCCAGTAGGACTAGGACTATCATGGGCAACACAAAAGCCATGGGTTTGGGAGACACAGAGCTTCCTTGCATTTTAATGTTAGCTCTGCAAAATGCATTGTTATATGAATCTGCTATAGGACTCCCCTTTAGTCAGTATAAAAAGATATGAAAATGAATGTCACCTTGTGAAAAATTCAAAAGCAACATCTGCTTTGGGAGTCATAATGGGACACATGGAGCCTTTCCTCTTCTAGGTCACTATTTCCTATTCAGCCCAGGTCAGTATTGAGTGAAAGCTGAAGAAGACAATCACTGGCTGATGGACCTGAGCTTGTGGGCTTAATCCAGTTCCTAGTGCACAGATGTCCATTATTTAAATAAAATAAATAAATAAATAAATAAAAATCCAGCCTGAGACTTTGCACTAATTACACTGGTGGCAATCACACTAGAGAAGGCAAGGGCCAAAAAGGCCTGGGGGCTGAACTGTCTATTCACCCTGAGTTTGTTTGCCTTAGGAAAATAACCTCAGGTTGGTAACCTGGTCAACAAACCCCCAAGAGTCCCTAGCTCCTCCACAGGTGTTTGAAAACAGTTTGACTCAACATATACTAGAGGTCAAACTGTTTTTAACGCAGTAGCATTCGAACAGTCTATTATGAAAGTAGTGCACACTTTTGCCATGGTATTAAAAATGGTTTGGCATACTCTAATAGTCAGACTGTCTTAATGTGAGGCCAATGCTTTCTGCCATGGTCTTCAAAAATGTTCCGGTCCCCACTTGCACTGGTAGCTGAACTGTTTTCAGTACCAAGGTCATTGGGGGGGTGGGGGAGATTGTTCATAGGTCACTTCCCTAGGGTAGATGGAATCCAGAAGAGTGGTATCTCGAGGGCAACATTGGGGCATACTAGCTGGGTGATATGGGGACGCATGCATTACCATTTCCTAATTGGAAGTGAGACTTCAGTTTTCAGGTATCTCAGTCTGTCACCTTAAATCTGCTTCAGATTCACAGGGGAAAATGTGGTAACATAACTCATGCAAAAATGGCTCCTCTACAGTGGTAACCTCCACCTGTAAGGCTAGGTTATATCTGTTGTCTTTGTACTATATAAAATGAGATAGAAACATTTTCCACTTCCTTGACATTGTAAAATAAGATAAAAGTAATAACTTTTCTATGTGACTTTGTTTGTAGGGTTGGGGAGCCGAATATCATCGCCAAGATGTAACAAGCACTCCGTGCTGGATTGAGATACACCTGCATGGCCCCCTTCAGTGGCTGGATAAAGTTCTTACTCAGATGGGCTCACCTCATAATCCTATTTCCTCTGTGTCTTAAAGGGTCCCAAGCGTCTGCAGTTTGGAAACTATTGAGCCTTGCATGTACTTGAAGGATGTATGAGTCAGACACATGTATGAACTGGCAGCAGCTAAATAAGAGCCTTGATAATACTTGACCTCTGTGACCAACTTTTGGATTCAGGGAAAAAGCACGCAAAAAAAAAGCCTTTAACACACTGTTGGTGTCAAGAATTTCAGTTTACATTGTACCAGTCTCTTGTAAAATTGATACATGCAAATTGTTTAGCAGGACTTTGTGTAATAGTTAGGGATGACCAAGCTAATAATCTTTTAGACAGTGTTCCCAAGGGATCTTCCTTGGCACTCTGAGGTCACCTTTCTTTTGTATGTTCAGCATTCATTGTTTGTGTTCTCTGGGGTTGATAGCCCTTATTGATGAAGTCTGCTTTCCACAGGCTTTCTACAAAATATTTTAAAACCATTTGTCTAGTAATAGTTTGCTGTTCCCTTGAAAGAAAGAGAGAAGGGGGGGTGGGAGGTTTAACAATGGTCATGTGTAATAATCTTTATGAAATTGTGTACTGACCATACTGCTGTAAGAATAATGTTAGGTATGCTCTTTGCTAAATGTATGTACAGTGTATTTGAAAGTTTAGAATTAATTAGCTTAGACTAGAGGATTTAGGAATATTTGAGTGGGGAAAAGGGGAGGGGGAAATGGCAATTGACATGCAGAATATACTGTAAACGTAGCTTGTTAGTTTAAAGAAATGAAATGGAGGTCTGAACTTTGCTGTGCATTTCATTTATTTTTTTTATAGTGGCTTTATCTTGTTAACGGTGATTATTTTTGCCTCCTCCCTCCCCCCAAAAACAATTTATGTAGCTGGTTAATTCATATAGCTGAGAAGAAGGCAAAATTAATCATTCCTGCGGTCCTGAGACTGCAGCTCTGTATATTTCAAGACAAATTGTACAGTCTGTTCTTGAATTATTGAGCAGTTTTAGGCAGTTTACATAAAAGAAGTAGGCTTTTAATTGTGTAAAAGAATTTTGTTTTGCCAAACCTAGTAACTGTTAAATGTTTGGAGGATTTAAAAACCCTGTTTGGATCTATTTCAAACTTTTAAAAAAAATTTTTTTTACTGGTTTATGTTTTGTTTTTTTTCTTCTGCTAATCTTTTATATTCACTTACTCTGTAGTACTTTAAGTACTTTTATTCCAAAACTAGAGGGTCTTCTTTACTGGAAGTTTTAAATAAAACCATTGTTATTGCTTACTTTGATTAATGCTTTGTCTTGTCTACTTCTTGGCAGCTTTATAACAACCCAGACTAAAAGATTCTATTGGATAATACTGCATCAAATGGAAAAAAACGTTTTAACTTCTGATACAGCTTGGTAGCAATGCTAAGTCAGTACTGGTGATGAGTGATTTTTGTGGGGGAAATGGATTTCTTCATCAGGTGAGAATAGAATAGATTCAGTAGAACTAATGTGCCCTAATAACTTAATAGACTCTTTCATTGAATATATATATATATATATATATATATATATATATATATATATATATATTTTTAGCTCAGCTCTAAACCACTAGTTTATGTCCAGCACAGGTCAATAAGGATCAAAAATAATCAAACAGTTTTTTAGTTGCTTATGTAAAATGAATCTGTGATCTCTNCAGTGCTATTCTTAGGGGTATTTCTTTTTTTGTGTTGCCAAGATGTAGAAATTTTATATACCTCCAGTGAGGATGGATCAGAGATTTGGGACTAAACTGCCACTTCTCCACCCTTTACTGGAGACTTCTAACTGACTAACATCTTGGGAGCTCAGAGTCAGAAATTCCCCTAAGAATAGCACTGTTGCAAAATTGTATTGGTCTCAGGACCTGCCTATGTTAATGAAGGATTTAGGAGAAGGTATTGTTTGAACATTCTTGGGACTGACACAAAGGAAATGCATTTACTGGCTCTTTGTGTGAGAGCCAGATGATAGCATACGCTATCCACCTCTGGTTTCAAGCCATTTTTTCTGAGACTCATTGGAATTAAAGTGCACCCTCAGCAGCTTCTTATGCCATTCTCTGGCACAGTGGACAGCATCTGTATTTTCTTTTTCCCTTGGTTGTGAAGTGCTTTGCTTTTTCTTGTTTGTCCCCCAGTTGTCATTTCCCCCACACATGCTCTCACCCAAAGTCTTACAAGATGCTCAGGGCTGGGGAATCACTGGTGGCATCAGGCTGCCCCTGAACTGAGTGGGAATAGAGAAGAGAAACTTGGATCAGTGGGTTGCTGCCAGAGCCTGACATACATTTTACTGTTCTGCTCCCTACAGTGAGTCAGAAGAAGCAGTGGGAGGGGAAATAGCTTTCCAAGAGTTATATGCTGCTTTATCCACAGCAGTGGGAGCACTGGAAAGTGAAGAGCTGGATGGATCTGAGGTTATGCAGTCACCTCCTCTTGATTTCTTGTCTTTGATTCTATTCCTGCCTCCTTCCCCAGGTAGACGATTGCTTTGAACTGCAAAGCCTTGGTGGCAGGATTCTGGAAAAAATGTCTGAACTAGTGGTAAATCTCTCCAGGTGCAGGGGAGAAAGACACAAATCCTAGCAATCCTTATCAGTTGAAGAAAAATGTACTATTGATCAGGGAGAGGAGAGCAAATAAGATGTTAAACTGTAATTAACCCTGGGGTTAGAGAATAATATTGTCAACACTTGTATTCAGTCTCTCATCTCAATTCAAATGAGACAGCAAAGATCCAGAAAAGGGCACTGAAAAAATCTTTGGCAGCCTTTGTGGGAGAGAAGTTTTCATACTAGCAGAGACAAGGAAAACACACTGGTCTTCAAAAACTAGGTAAGATCTGGTGTGTGGTGAGGGGTAATTACAGTTGGGGTAGGTAGCACCACCTATTAAGGTTACCAGACACTTCCCTTTTGTCAGTTGCTTATAACTTTGCCAAACTTGAACTCTTTGGACTTAAACTTTCCATTCCAGGTGTCTGCCTCGTGCTAAACCTTTTTGGAAAGTTTGTCATTTTTGAGAACGGGGCTATAGAAAAATGGTTTGTTTTGCCCATGATAGTCTTGTGAGCTTTTCTTTGACATACTCTACTGTCCCCATGCTTTGGATCAAGGACTCAGAATTTGGCAAGGGTGTGGCTTTTGTGTCCAGGATGTTCCTTTTTGCTGTCCCGGTGAAAATGTCCAAATATTGGCCTAGTTATAAGCCTTTGAAAAATCCACAATTTGCACATGTTCCATAGGAACTTTTTTCCTTTTAAAAGCAGCTGAAATTTCCAAAAATTCTGTCCTCACTGACCTTGCTCCATCCCCCTCACAGCTCCTGGTGCCAACCAGACGTTGTATGTGCCATCCCTACATAGCAACGAGGTATGCTCCAGCCCAGGGCTATGGGGCTCAGAAGGACTTTGCCTGAAATTGCTGCTCTGGGCCAGGGTGGGACTGGGCACCAGAATTGAGAGCAGGGAGCAGCCTCTCTCTCCTGTGCTTTCAGTTGCTCCACTCCCAGCTGGCAGTATGGAGGATAAAGTGCCTGGTACAAATGCGGAGGCAACAAAAAAACCCAAACTTGGATGGGGGAGGGAAAGGAGTAGGCGGTGAGGTTGAGACTATGGGAGAAAAACAATGACTGATAGTTGGAGCCAGGGAGGCTGACTGGTTGAGCAAGGAGAACTAGGAACCAGTGTGGGGAGGCAGGGGACGGCGGAGGTGAGACATTGAGATTGGGTGAGGAGCCTGGAGAAGGAGACTGGGACAGGGAGCACAGCAACCTTAATTCTGGCATTTCCTAACTTGAATGCTTGACTTTGTAACCTTAATTCTCTTTTAATACATTTTTTGTGTGTAATATAGAAGAACAAAAAACAAATTGTGTAGCCTAGAGGAAGCCAGTTGGATAGTTTCTTTCAGCCCTCTAAGAAAGCAGGCCCTAGGTGTAAACAATGCCTAATTTTTTGTTTTTACTAGACTTCCCCATATCGGAATGCTGCTATAATGAAGCTTTAACGTGTTATAAACCCAGAGCCTGATTCTTCACTTAGGTATGCCACTGTAATTTCATTGACTGAATAAAGTTACACTGGCATAAAACTGGTATAACAGGGTGGGGAAGAGTCAGGCCTGCAGTTGGATCTTGCTTGTGTAGATAAGACTGAGCTCTGTTGCAAAGTCTGGGGCACAATTACATGGAGCTTCATAAGAGTAAGACATTGTGTAGATGGGGCCTAAAAGGTAATTCCGTTAGAATGGATACAAAATACCATTTTGCCTTTTTCTTTTCCTTTTCGTAGCATGTAAAAGCCTGTAAGGTGGTGTGATGGATTGGTAAAGATGGGTTTTCTACTTGTTTTTTACATTAGAAATTCATTTCCTGTCTAGCCTGGAATCCACTGATGACTAGAGAACTAGTGAAATGATGTGGTGATATCACAAGAGTGAGAGTGAAAGCTGAGCATTGGAGACTTGAATGCATGTTTAGTAGATAGTTTGAAATTTTCTTTTTCGTTGTGAATGCTTAACTTTAGTAAATTACTGTTTAGAGGTTGTCGAATCAAGCCTTACTGGTTTAATAAAAGTTTGCAAACTAATGGTCTATATATTCTAAGATGTCCAGAGATCTTCCAGGTATTTTATTTTAGGGAGATCAGAATTTGACTTTCCTAATGTTTCAGAAAATTAAAAAAACCAGAATTTTGTGTTTTCTAAAAACAATTCAGACTTTTTTTTATACATAATAAATAAGCAATAATGGACATAAACCTAATTCTTAAATCTGGACACATCATTTCTGGACACATTTAAAAGGGAGTGAATGATACCGCTGAATAAATGTTATCTTTGCACTCTTTTCAGCCCGCCAATCTCTGTGCTGAGATGTTCCCAACAGCTGCATTTGTTGAGAAGTATATTTAGTATTGCACTTTATGGTGGCCTTTGTAAGCACAGTAATATTACAATAAGTGATGCACAGCTTGAGAACAAGATTTTTTCCATTTGGATCAATGCAAATGAGTTTTGGAGAACTCTACAGTGATATTGGAACAAAGGGTGGTTTCACTGGGAGTTCTTGACTACATTGCACTGTGTAACCTTTCTAGTAAACAGAGATACCTTTGCTAGTATTTTATATTTTTACAAAATGTATGTAACACTTTTTTCCAAATAGTTTGGGATGTCTGAGGCAGTGAGAGTGAGACTTGTCTGATGTACAACTTGATGAAGATGTAAGTAACTTGAAAGGATTTTGAAACCTCCTTTGGAAAGCCTTCCTTTTGAAAATTTAAAACAAATAGTGGTAGTGTTTGCTTATATATTTGAAACCTTTCTCTCTTTCTCAAATTACTGTATCAGGATTCTTAGTCTCCTGATGTCACTACTGTGGTGGTGGTGTGTTTTTTTTTTTTTTTTTTTTTTTTAAATCAACTGCATTTTGAGGCCCCATCTCTTTGACTATATTGCAGTAATTTTCCAGCATGGCTATTCCTAAACTTGAATTCAGAAATGCTTAAAATGTTTGTTTGGGGTACAGTCTCATTCAAAGATTTTGACTGGAGCTGTTTTTGTAGGTCACGATCTTTGTGACATCGCCTTCAACTACACGTTCTCTGAGCGATTTCTGCTGCTATTTATTTGTAATGGTAGTGTATGTCAAAAACACAAACCGTACAGAAGGCCACTAATCTGTTCTTATAGTCTGGCCTTGGTATCCTGCTTGCCAGGGCACTAAAATCAATCCTCCTTCCATAGGCATGGTTTAACAACTACAGTAGTCTTTCTAACTGGAATGAGTGCAAATGATTTGTTCTCTGGGGTTATTTATTTTCCCATTACAGAGCTGTTCATACTTTTCTTCAGCTTTCCAAAGGTTTTGGATGTTTCAATGTTGTGACTTTTTGCGTTATGAACCTTTCATGGTATGCACCATTCGTTTTGGTGGGATTTTTGTATTGTCATATTCCAAATCCCTATTCACCCCTTTGCAAGTTACTAGTGTTTTCATAGTCTGATTTATTAATTACTTTCTGGTTCCTTCTGTTCAGCACACTAGCCTCTTGTTCAGCTTCTTGAGATTCATGATTCAGAACTGTGTGAACTGGCAGTCACCCTACTTTGGGTGTGTGCCTAAATATACAATGTAACTCTTACCATCACCAGTCATGATATATTACTATATCTTTCATATGCATCTCGCAATTCATTTTGCCCACATCTCTATATGTGTGGGGAGAGAGAAGTAAGTGGGTGCTTAAGTTCAGACTCTCCTTTGCTGTGCTTGATACTCTACAGATTACTCCAGGCAGACTTTCTACTACATCATTCTGGGGTCACTAGCATTTTATCCCTGTCTACCTCTGAGCCACCTTTTCTCTACTTCATGGCTAATCCATTCTCTTGTTTTGACCAACTCCTTCCACACAACTCTTTTTGCCAAATGGTTTTCTCATAACTGCTGGATAGCATATGTTCCAGTCAGACAACAAGGCTTTAAAGTGCAGTTGCCAAAAGGCAGATGACGAATTATAGATTTTCATCGGTTCTGGAAACCAACCAGATAAAGATGCAAATTTCATAGGCACCACATTTGTTGCTGCTTTACCCCCTCCAATGAAGGAGGAGGATCCCTGTAATTTTATCTTAGTTTTGCTCCGGGTTATGTACCAGCTCTCATTTTAAAGGTCATTTTCATTTTAAAGCCCTTTTTCCAGTAGCTAGCATTTTATTTTCATCCAACTGAAACCACATAAGTTGTCAGCCAATATGCACAATTTTTGTTTGTATTTAGTGGTTTAATTCCCTGAATGCTGCCTCCAGTTTTACAAATAAACTCTGTAGTTACTACCTCTTTTATTGGACAGGTGACTTGATTCCATTTTTTCCCCAAAGTTTTTTTTAATGACTGAGTTATATAACTTTGAAAAGCAGCTACTGCATATTTAATACTCTTACTAGTTGCAAACAATGTTAATAATTCACTGAGAGAATACCCTTGCAGCTCCATTTGCATTACACGGAGTTTGAAGGGGCCACAGTCCTTTACAGTACCATTCTAGTGAATGGAAAGGGAAAAGGGGGAGGTGTTTTCACTAAGAGTTTAGTCTTGCATCGCCATATATAGCCATTATGTTGATTAAAATGCTATGGTAATATCAATAGATACTTGAACTTGTTTTCCTTATGCTACCAGTTTTAACAAATGCTATAATTTTAATTGCGTAACTTAAATGGGCAGAAGCAGTGAATTCAGATTTGATAGCCAGTCCATCCTTAAACTTTTGTTTATTTAAAAAGGAAAACTGTGTGTTCTCTTTTAAAGAGTGTGTCTTGAGAGCCATCTAGAAGTTTCTTTTAGTAATGGACACTTTAATTCCTATGTATCAAGCAGTTTCCCCTTATATGTAACCAGCCAGATGGAGTTCAGGATTCTGTGTTCTCCTTACTATGGCTGGAAACCCTACCACATCGAAGGCTGTATCTACACTACAAAATTTGGTTGATTGAAGTTTTGGTGGCTTACAGCTGCCAACTTTTTACATGCACACTTGGCTGCCTGTATCGTGCTGTGTCCTCACCATGAGTGATGGTATCTACAGAAGATGTGGTATCTCTTAGGTACAATGTGCCTTGCACTATTGTCTGGGGCAATGCCTTGTGGAACATTTTTTGCTGTGCTTTTTGGGACACCAACAATTCACTCAAGGATTTCTGGGAAGTTAAGAGTCAGTTTCCCACAGGGTCATTTTCTTCATCCCATAACGTTTATTCCATCACATAATTTTTGCACTTTTTTTTTTATTCTCACAGTTCCATATGCCATTTTTTTGGTGATTGCCATTTCTGTGGCAGAAGCATGGACCCTATATAGTTCAGCACAATTCTCATGTCTTTTGCCAATATAGGATGCCACAATTCTGTATCTGCAGAACATCAACAATTACCACTACCAGTGGTGCAGTAATGAAGATGAGATGCCTGAGGCTAATGTATGGATGAAGGAGACCGCAAATAAAAATAGGTTGTTGCAGGCATTCATGGAGAGGCATGATGGATAGGTGCTTCTGGTCCTGAAAAATGAGCACTGATCATGGGGGATCATGTTGTAATGCAGATTTGGGATGAGGAGCAGTGGCTGCAGAACTTTGAGATGCAATAGGCCCCATTCCTGGATCTGAGTGCCAAGCTTGCCCCAACCCTCCAGTGTTAGGACAACAGAATGAGAGCTGCATTGACAGTGGAAAAGTGAGTGGTAATCATGGTCTAGAAGCTTGCAATACTAGATTGCTATCAGTCAGTTGGCCATTTGTAGATATATATTTTTTCCCCATTGTCCTCTACCTGCACAAGGCCATTCTGTCTCCTGTACAGAACTATGGCTCTTGGAAATGTACAGAAAATAGCAGATGGATTTGAAGCACTGGACTGTGGTGGGGTACACAGGACACATCCCTATTCTGGCACCACCCCACCTTGCCAGTAATAAATTGAAACGGGTGCTTCTCCATGGTTATGCAAGTGCTAGTGGATCACCAAGGAATCAGAGTCATAGAATATCAGGGTTGGAAGGGACCTCAGGAGGACATCTAGTCCAACCCCCTGCTCAAAGCAGGACCAGTCCCCAACTAAACCATCCCAGCCAGGGCTTTGTCAAGCCTAACCTTAAAAACCTCTAAGAAAGGAGATTCCACCATCTCCCTAGGTAACCCATTCCAGTGCTTCACCACCCTCCTAGTGAAATAGTGTTTCCTAATATCCAACCTAAACCTCCCCCACTGCACCTTGAGACCATTAGTCCTTGTTCTGTCATCTGCTACCACTGAGAACAGTCTAAATCCATCCTCTTTGGAACCCCCGTTCAGGTAGTCGAAAGCGGCTATGAAATCCCCTCTCATTCTTCTCTTCTGCAGACTAAATAATCCCAGTTTCCTCAGCCTGCCCTCATAAATCATGTGCTCCAGCCCCCTAATCATTTTTGTTGCCCTCCGTTGGACTTTTTACAATTTTTCCACATCCTTCTTGTAGTGTGGGGCCCAAAACTGGACACAGTACTCCAGATGAGGTCTCACCAATGCTGAATAGAGGGGAATGATCACGTCCCTCGAACTGCTGGCAATGCTCCTACTTATACAGCCCAAAATGCTGTTTTCCTTCTTGTCAACAAGGTCACACTGTTGACTCATATCCAGCTTCTCGTCCACTGTAACCACTAGGTCATTTTCTGCAGAACTGCTGCCTAGCCACTCGGTCCCTAGTCTGTAGCAGTGCGTGGGATTCTTCCGTCCTAAGTGCAGGACTCTTCACTTGTCCTTGTTGAATCTCATCAGATTTCTTTTGGCCCAGTCCTCTTAATTTTTCTAGGTCCCTCTGTATCCTATTCCTACTCTCCAGCGTCTCTACCACTCCTTCCAGTTTAGTGTCAGCTGCAAACTTGCTAAGGGTGCAATCCATGCCATCCTCCAGATCATTAATGAAGATATTGAACAAAACCGGCCCAGGACCTGACTCTTGGGGCACTCTGCTTGATACCGGCTGCCAACTAGACATGGAACCATTGATCACTACCTGATGATCTAGCCAGCTTTCTATTCACCTTATAGTCCATTCATCCAGCCCATGCTTCTTTAACTTGCTGGCAAGAATACTGTGGGAGACCATATCAAAAGCTTTGCTAAAGTCAAAGAATAACATGTTCAATGCTTTCCCCTCATCCACAGAACCAGTTATCTCATCATAGAAGGCAATTAGGTTAGTCAGGCATGACTTGCCCTTGGTGAATCCATGCTGACTGTTCCTGATCACTTTCCTCTCCTCTAAGTGCTTCAAAATTGATTCCTTGAGGACCTGCTCCATTATTTTTCCAGGGGCTGAGGTGAAGCTGACTGGCCTGTAGTTCCCCGGATCCTCCTCTTTCCCTTTTTTTTAAAGATGGGCACTACATTAGCCTTTTTTCAAGTCATCTGGGACCTCCCCCAATCGCCACGAGTTTTCAAAGATAATGGCCAATGGCTCTGCAATCACATCAGCCAACTCCTTTAGCACCCTCGGATGCAGCGCATCCGGCCCCATGGACTTGTGCTCGTCCAGCTTTTCTAAATAATCCTGAACCACTTTTTTTTCCATAGAGGGCTGGTCACCTCCTCCCCATGCTGTGCTGCCCAGTACAGTAGTCTGGGAGCTGACCTTGTTCGTGAAGACAGAGGCAAAAAAAAGCATTGAGTACATTAGCTTTTTCCACATCCTCTGTCACTAGGTTGCTTCCCCCATTCAGTAAGGGGCCAACACTTTCCCTGACCACCACCTTGTTGCTTCACTGACACCAATGTGGGCTGGTCATGGAAGGTGCAGGATGCTGTCATCTTTAAGAATGCAGGACTTTTCCAAAAGCTGCAAGCAGGGAAATTCTTGCCTGACTGGCTTACTAATATTGGTGAAGTTGACATGACATGACATGATGCATTCGGAAGAACATTTGCTCACCTGGCTTATGAAATCATACACTGGCCACCTTGAGAGAACCAAGGAATGACTGAACTATTGGCTGAGCAGGTGCAGAATGACTGTTGAATGTGCTTTGGAAGACTTAAAGCTTGCTGGTGATGTTTAATGCTAGATTGGATCTCATCTCATTTGCGAGGCAAATGTTCCCATTGTTGCTGCTGCATGTTGTACATTACATAATGTTTGAGAAGCAAAAGTGGAAAGGCTATCAGCAGGATGGAAGGGTGAAGTGTGTCAACTGCTGATTTTGGCCAGACACACAGGCTATGTGGCTGAGGGAGGCCTTAAAATATCATTTGAACAGTTAGCCATAGTAGTGTTGTGTGTTTACACTAACTCCCATTATTTTTGCAGAGGGGTAGACTGTGACATATCTACTCTGTGCAAACTAATCAATACATATACTCTGGTTTTCAAAAACTAAGTTTATGTTGTGTAACTGAACAAGCAACAAACTTTAATTGCAAATAAACAATATGAAAACATTTTAGCAGCACTCTTAGGGTGACCCATACTTATAAAGCACAAGTAAAACAAACATTTGTTTACATATTAAAATGCTTCATTCATGGTAAAAACAAACAGTGCAGTGTGCTTGCTGGTGGATCCTGTGGTAATCACAGGCCAGTACAGGTATAGTCATGATTCTCCTTGTGTTCCCCGGATGTGGAATGGTAGAGGTAAAGGTTTATGCCATGCTGCCATGTGGTGTTATGAGTGGTGTTGGAAGCAATGTGTGGAGTTTCCCATGGAAGAAAGGCGGCTGTGTACAGGGTCTTTAGGCATTTAGCTCATCATGTAGTGCAACATCTGCCTTTGTAGCCTGAACAAAGCCATAATGTCCTACTGCACTTCCCAATGAAACTTTCGGTCCCTTTGCCTCTCCTCCATCAGGAAGTCGGTTAGTGGACACAGGTAATGCAATGTCTGTACTAGCACTACATTGATGGAAATAGGTTAACTTTAGCCCTAAGTTGTTCAGGGGAAGGTGGTGCAATTAGGGGGACTCTAACCTGGGAAGCAGGTCAGGACTGAGGCCCCGCAGTGTAGGGAAACTGTCACTGTAGCCCACATTGTACTGGTCTGTGGATAAACAGTGGACTTTCTCCAACATCAACTGATCATTCCAGAGGCAGGAGGGTATAATGGGGGTTTTTCATGATTTTTTACATTTAAAAACTTGGGTCTTTCTATCCTGCTTTCCTGGAAGACTTGATGAATAACTAGAATTTAGTAGAATTTTGATGGAAACAAAATTTCCAGTCCAGGTCAGCCTAGGCTAAACTACAAAAGTTTCTAGCCTGAAGCAAAGGACTGGGGTGTATCCAGACTAGTCTCTACAGAAGTGTTAACTACCTTCAAGTGAACTGGCAATCAGATCAGGTCCCTCAGTTGGTATTTATTCAGATTGAAAGACTTTGTTTTTTGTTTCTTTAACGCCTATTAAACTATAGCTCTTGGAAGAAAAGCTGTTTAAGAATTTAACACTCCCGCTACTTCAGATAAAAGCTGAGAGATCTCCTAATAAACATCTGAAAATCATCCAGAAAGTCTTCAAAAAAAGAAAGAAAAGACAAGACTTGACATTAATTGATGATAATCCAAAAGGGGAAAAAGCAGTTTTGTCTTTCCTTTGGAAAACACACATCTTTCAGGTCCTTATGCATCATAAAGAACTCCCCACCCCAAAAAACATCCCCCAAAAAAACAGTTAAGCCTCCCTCTGCATCTTCTCTCTGTAGATCCCTCTTTTAAATTCCTATTTAGAATTATTGTATGAATTACCAACATCATGTGATGAGGATAACCAGCCTTAGCTGTCCACTCAGTCTTCCAAAAAAGGTCAGCCATAATTTTTTCAAAAATAACCATCACTAAAATACTTGCAGCCCCGGTGGCTGAATTTCAAAGGGGGAAAAACAACTGGGGAAACTGCATCTCCGGGTTCTCTCAATGTCTGTGATTGAGGGTTCTTTCTAGCTCAACACATCATCACCACCAGCAATAAAAATTCTGCAACATGGACTTAGTTAACAACTCTGTTACAAGCATAAGCTGGAGTAAAATCAAGCTAGTTCTCCCATTGCTGAGTTTTGCCGTACTAACAAGACTTAAAGGTACCAAAACTGTCAATAAGACCGGCAGATGTTAATTTCAATACATACAGTAAGCAGATTTTCAAAGTGAAATCCTGATTTGAAATAGTAATTTTTCTCTGCCAATAACCATACTAAAATTATTACAAAGCAGGGAAGGTACTAGATTACATCTTAAAACACACTACATTGAATTACAGTGCCTCTTTTATACTGGAATTTTTAGTGTACACTTCTTGACTTCTACATATTTTCAGAGAAACAAAGTGAAAATTAGAAGCAAAACTTAAATGAAGGAGCCATGTATGCCTTATGGAAAAGCTTGCTCTACAAGTAAGTTGGTAGGCAGGGCGGGACTTAAAGGTGACCTGCAAAGGAAAAGAGGAATGAGTCACCTTTTTTGGTTTGTGATATGTAAAAATGCTCTCTTAAGATCCCTGTTAAGGTTTCCCCATTTAAAAAAAAAATCTGCTTGTTACTAGCAGGAATGTTAAATCTGGTCTTTCTCTGTTTAGTTGGAGATCTTTCTTAGGTGACTTTGATAGTGGAGGAGATCTCTGCTATTAACTGAAAGGATAGGGAGTTAAATGTTCAATAAGAGTGTTTCTTCCAATTCTACTCAGGCATTTGAATTAAATAGGTGTTCACAAAAATCAGATTTGTCTAACTAAAAACCCCATCCCTGCTTAGATGCTGATCCTCCAAATGCTTATGCATGTACTTGATGTAGTGAGTAGTCCCATTAATTTGAACACAATGATTAAGGATTGGGGCCTTAGTTAGTCACGTTCCACTTTCTCTGATATTCTTCAGTTGTCTGGACAGTCTTCCAGTAAAAACAGCGTACTCAAGTTCTGAATTTCTAATGTTAAAACTAAGAAGTCATCCCCACTCTCTCCCACCATTTAAAGCCCCCCCGCCCCCCCCCAAATGCTACTTTTATACACAACAAAAACAAACAAACAAAGCGGGAGAAGGGCACAGTCCTTCTTCCCACCCATTTGCGATCACCTTTAAAGTTCTAAGCCTGAGTAGTTGCAGGGCCGGCTCCAGGGTTTTTGCCGCCCCAAGTGGCGGCGGGGGTGGGGGGGGGAGAAAAGCTGCGATCGGCAGCAGCTCCACTCCGCCGCTTTCTTCTTCGGTGGCAATTCGGCCGCAGGTCCTTCATTCCGAGAGGGACAGGGACCCTCTGCTGAATTGTCACCGAAGAGCCCGACGTGCTGCCCCTTCCTGTTGGCCGCCCCAAGCACCTGCTTGCTCAGCTGGTGCCTGGAGCCGGCCCTGAGTAGTTGAGACACATAATATGAAAAATAGGCTCGAGAAAGTTTGGGGCCAGGCTCATAGATTTGAGACACAAATTCACTTATGAAAGAGAGTGAAGTTGTGGTCATGATAAATTTGGTCCTTACAGTTAAGTCAGATTTATTGAGCTGTATCAGTTTGATGCAAATCAGGCCAGGATTTCTAAAAGTATGGTAAGAGAGGCGATCAAAGTGTAATCTGAAAGTCTTGTATATGACACAAGGGTTTAGAGAGACAAGATGGGTGAGGAAATATCTTTTTTTGGACCAATTTCTGTTGGTGAGAGAGACAAACTTTTGATCTTATACAGAGCACTTCTTCAGGATTAAATGATTTTAACACTGATATAACTACGACAGTATTGTAAAGTCCCAGGGCTGGTCTACACTAGAAAATTAGATCGACCCAAATATGCCGCTCAGGGGTGTGAAAAATCCACACCTCAGAGTGATTTAGTTAAGCTGACTTAACTCTGTGTAGACAGTGCTAGGTCAATGGAAGAATTCTTCTGTCAACCTAGCTACCGCCTCTAGCGGAGGCGGCTTATGTACGTCGATAGGAGAACCCCTCCCATCAGCATAGGTAGGATCTGCACTTAAGCACTACAGTGGTGCACATGCAGCTGTGCTGCTGTATTGTTTCAAGTGCAGACAGACCCCCAATGTAGGTGTGCTGCCTGGTCACCAGTATGAAGTGGGGCTGGCACTGCCAGTATAACTTAACCTTGGTTTGAAACTACACAGCAGTAAAAATGCCTAAATGTAGGCATGCTCTAATGCAGTGGTTTTCATTTGCAGACCCTAAAAATTTTCAAATGGAGGTGCGGACTCCTTTCGAAATCGTAGACATAGTTTGTGGACCATATAGGTTGAAAACCACTACCCTAATGTGAGACAGTCCTACAGGCTTATTAATGTTCTGGAAAGGGAACTACTAAAACTCTCTTCACTCCCTGCAGAGAACATGGGAAGGTGGTGACAGTCCTATAGGCTGATGGGCAACGACTTTGACATTGTACTGGAGATATTACTTTTATAATGAGAAATGTTACAGACATTGTCATAAAAGCAGATTCTTGGGACTGGCTTAGTTAGAAAAATGGATTCATTTTAAGAAGATGTCTACAGAATTTGTATGTCTTGCTCAGTCCAGGATGGAAATGTTTAATGCTTAGAACACTGGCCTTTTCCTAGAATGCCAGCCAAATTAAATTGAGGACTGGTGTGTATTCAGAATCTTGATTTGCTTCACCCTTCCCCTTTGCTTCCAATTAGATGAGCGATAAGAAGGAGGAATGATGCTCTTCATTCACCCTCTTCTTTACTGTTTCACTGGGTTCTCTGCTCCCTAGTCTTCACTGCTGCTCCAACTGGAGGAGAATTGGAATGGTGAACCAAATTAACACACAGCATGTTAGCTCACCCTAAGCAGTAGAGTTTTTGTGAAATCCACCACACAAAGCTATAATCACCACTTAAAAACAACCAGCAAAGTGGGGATGGAGGATGGGAGGAAAGGTAGGTTTGTGTTGTCCCCCCATTTTTTTCCAGTTATCTTTAAATAAGACCTACAAGGATGGAGACATTTATCAAAGGTATTGTTTGTTTGCTTTTAACTTTGAAAATGTCAAGGCTGGTCTTTCCTGGTTTCATGGTGGACTCATTTGGGATCCCAGAATTGTATATTGGGCGTTTTCTCGGCTCTTAACTGAAAGCGGTAGGCTGTTGAAGCCTTAAAGAGATCTTTTCACTTAAGTGTTTGAAATAAATAGTTGTGAATAAAGCTGAACAAAAATGTCTGAATAAAAACCACTTACCTTCTCACTTAAAAAGGCAAATCTTCCTTGGTACTTTTAATTTTGTAATCCTAGCAGCTCTCTAGTCATCCATAGTCTTCCGGGGTAAGTAAGGCTTGAATTCCTGAGATAAATCAGTAGGGAAGAGAAAAACCTTTTAAAAGCAAAACCGTTTAGGTCCCTTCATACATGACCGGGAACAAGCTCAGTTCACTCTTTCCTCCCTCTTCTAGGTTATGTTTAAGAACTTAACAAAGGATATAAAGAGTGTATTTGGCCTTCTGTGGGCCTCTACACCTGTGTAAATGTCACCCTAACTGAGGTATTCAAAGTACTGGTAAGAACAGAAAATGGCACAACAGGAATCCGATCTCCTGGAAGAAATGTAATGGGAGCAGAAAATGGTATGAATATGTAATGCAAACTATTCTTCTGGCAATCTTTGTGTTCTTCTTTGCTTTGTCCTGTGAAGGTTTGATGGCAGGCAGCAGCAGACTGCCCCCTGGCGGAGGTATGTGGCGCACTCTTGAAACCTGGGATAGCCAGTGGCCTTGCTCAAATGGCAAAAAGTCTTCAGAGAACTTGCCAAATAACACCCACGTGACAGATGTAAAATTAGAAAATTTAAAAGGAATTGAACACAGCTTTTGATGTCTGACTGTGCTAGTGTTACAGCCCACAGCATCGGGAGAAAGACAAGCTAACATTGGCAATGGATTAGTTTTAATCAAATAACCAGACATTTCTGCTTAATGCTGACAAGCTGAAATAGGATATTTGATCAAAAAAGACGCAGTGGTTCAGTCTGTCTCCTTCTTTACTAAAATTGCAAAGCATCAAAATAAGCACATTCAACATAAGTTGAATTTGGTTTAGAGAGGGTGAAGGGTGTTTATCATATACAGCTGAGCATGAGTCATCTGAGGCAAAAGCTGCAGTTTTCTCTTTTTTCAGCCTCTCAGCAATAACCCACAAAGAATCTGATAAATACTGAATTATACCACAGGGCAACTGTTCATACCTTTAATACACTCTGTTTCCCGTTTTTTCCCCCACATTCACCTTCCGAATAAATGCCCTGTCACAAAAACAGAACTACTAGTTAAAATTATGCTTTGCATTCCACATCTGCTTCTGTAACTAACAAGATGAAGTCCCCTTAAATACCATATACTTTAGAGAGCTCTCTGACCTATTGCAGAGCCCACAGAGAGGGCAACAACAACAATTCTACCAGGCTCTAGAAAGTCAGAGGTTCACTGCAGAATCCAGGACTTTTAAACAGGGTTAAGGTCACTCGCTGCTGGTCATGTTTGATTAAATGATAAAATAAAACATGGATTTAAATCCTTTCACATAGACAAAGGTTGAGCTCTGTGATTTTTATATCACACGTTCTGGAGTCTTACTGAATGAACTCTGAATGTTTTTAAGGGCAAGTGATTAAAACTGTTCTGGCTGAACAGTACAGATTTATGATCATGATGTAATTTATAAAAATTCCAATGAAATCAAGGCACATTCAATCTGTATTAGACAAAGATATAGTACTAGCTTCCCCTTCTGGCCAAAGAGAGCAGCAATCCCTGGGCAGGAAAAGTTTTACAGAAATGTAGGTCTATATTCTTGTGTACGCTTAAGATATGGATTATTAACGTGTCTTGTATCACCAAGATATATCCACCTCCATTACCTGACTGCCATTCAGGTAAGTGCTGCAGATCAGAGCACTCAGGTCAATATATTACTGGGAAACAAAAAAGTTGCTGTCTGAAAATACGGGATAGATGAGAAACAAAGTTTCTCTGAAAGTGTGGTCTTACTATGAAAAGTGACTAGATAAAAGTGGCACCTTCTTTATTTTTTTTTCTCTTACTTAATTGGTCTCTCAGAATTGGTAAGACAACTCCCACCTGTTTATGCTCTGTGTGTGTGTGTGTGTGTGTATATCTATATCTATATAAATAAATAAAATCAATATTTATTCCACTCTGTATGCATCCAAAGAAGTGGGCTGTAGTCCACGAAAGCTTATGCTCTAATAAATTTGTTAGTCTCTAAGGTGCCACAAGTACTCCTGTTCTTTCTTCTGTAACGTGTCTGTTCTCTGTGTATTTTCAGAATCTGATCCCCTGACATTAGGGACAAATACATTTTTACTCCTCTTGGGCCAGGTCTAATCTAGAAACTTTGTCAGTATAGCAATGTAGTTTAGAGGCGTTTTTGCAATATTTCTATACTGGTAAAAGCCCTAGTGTAGATGCAGTTACACGGGCAGAAAGTGTTTTTGCTAGTATAGCTTATTTTACTTGGGGAACTGCTATAAGTTATCCCAACTAAAAGCACTTTTTTTCTTATATGAAGTGTCTACACTGGGACGGTTTGCCAGTATAACTGTACGAGCAAACTTTTTCTAATATAGACTTGGCATCAGTCTTTCAATGCCAGCACAGCTCCAACAGAGACAGAGTGAACTGGATTTTATTTCTTCATGTACATTATCATTCTTCCTACCTTTCACCCCATTCCCTCTTATTGTTGTTTGCACTTATTTATTGTATCTTGTCTTGGCCCAGGAGATCTTGGTTTCCTAACCTGGTGAACATGTCAATAAACCCATCATTTTTCCTGACTCCAGGGCTGGATTTGTTATTGTATAGACCAGTTCTTCTGCAAGTTAAATCTAGCAGCTTGGCATTTGAAAAGAAGTTTGGTGTGCTCACTGCACGGAAGAAGGCAAGACACACGGTAAGGGTTTTAACTAGGCTGCAGCTCTTAGTTAAATTACATCCAAGGTTCCTGTTGAGGGACAGCCCCGTCATTTGCACCCCATTGATTCTTTGACAATTCTTGGGGGGGCTTCCACTGCAGGGGGAGTCCATCATCACATTAGGAGGGCTCTGGGCACTTTCACTCCCCTGCTAGCATCTCTCCCCCTTTAGGGGATTGAGGTCAGAGGGGACCTTGACCTTCAGCTTGCACCACTACCAAGTACATTGGCTGGGTGTCCCCTGGCCTCTGGTTTGCATTTTCCCCCAGGAGGTTAGACATAATGTCCTAATGAGATGGGGGTATCACCTTGGGATGCCTGCTACATGATCTGTTTGTATCTGGAGTCTAAATCAATGAGTTCCTCCTGCATTGGGCACCTGTCACAAGTAGGCACCAGCATCAGGTTGGCTGCCTCCACCCCCATGTCCCTGCACCAAGTTACCTAGAAATTCAGCCAACCCACTATTGAGATCATCCAGGAACAAATCTGCACCTGTATCAGAAAAAGCTTAGATACAGGCTCGGCTGATGATAACCAAGTTACCTCAGGACTCCAGCCATGTTAGTACTCTCCAGTTGGCCCTCCTCCAGGCCCTATCCACATTTTTGTGGGTGAATTGCAGTCTGCCAAACCCTGCAGACTACTAACTCCAACTGTATTATCCCCATGCTAGGAAACATGTCCAGCAGCCATCCAATATCCTGCTTAGCCTTCCAAATCAGGTGGAGCCTGGAGCACGTTCCCAGGTCATTCTTCCCTAGGGGGATAATAATTTGTGGCATATCCTTACAGGGCACCAGTCCATGCAAAAGAGGCATGAGCTGATCCCACTACATGCCCTGTCTGCTGTGCCAAGCTAAAATCACATCCAGCCTGAAGACCAATTGCAAGCCCTTTGCTGAATTACACGCTCTTTTGTAAGTCCAGTGCACAGTGCTGCACCCGCAAATCCATATCACCAGCTATAGACATGCTCAGTACATTCTATATGATAGACGGGGAAGGAAGCAGACATGGTTAAAACCTGTGGTGCTTATGGACCACCACCATGTCAGCCTCCTTTCAGGCAGCTGCACATAGGCCTTACAGGCCCTGGATCTCTGGTGTGCCAAAACCCAACTGGGTAGCTGCTGTTGCAGCTACTATATGAAACTGATGTGTATTCCAGACTACTTGCCAGGCTGTTGATCTGCACGTCAGACTTTAGGGGGCTTTCTCATGATGGCATCTTTGTGGTCCTATGACCATACAACTGATGCTGAATGAAGTAGTGGGCAAATAGAGAAATGTCCAGCTAGGCCAGAGAAGGTAGTGAGAATCCCACTGGTGACTGGATTGATTTAAAATAAGGGAGATGACTTTTTTTTTTTCTCATAAGGAAAATACTAAGTTCAGTAACTTCCAACACACTCACCGTCCTCCCACCCCTTGGCCTTGCAAATGAAAGAAAAGCTAGGGTGTGTGGGTAAAGCAGCCAAGGTGGAATCTCAGGCTTTTCAGTTTTCCATTATAAACAGGTATACACACATTCTTATCTTTTTTTCACAGGGGGACAGCATGTTGGTGAATGAGTTGCTGTGGGGATGAAGTTGTCAGGGGAGGGTAGAAATCCCACTGTTTGAAGTCTAATTGAGGGTTGTTTAGCAGTGCTCAGGACAGGTGACAGGATACTATGCTCTCTTCACCCTACCTGCTCCTCTTTGTGGCTGTTCCCATGAGATATGTTGGCCAGGACTAGAATGTAATAGCAGAACAGTACCGAGGGGGGGGAGGGAAAGGGCTATGGGTGTGGGGTGTCTGGGTATAGGTTGTCTGTGTGTGTATGGGGAAGTCTGTGGGTGTTGGGAGGGGTGTGTATGTAGGTGGGTGTTGGGAGAGGTGAGTGTATAGGGAGGGGTGTATGTGTCTGTGTGCTGGGAGATGTCTGTCGGGGCATTGAGACAGTTATGTGAGTGGTGGTGTGTCTGTTGGGTGTCTGGGGGTGTTGGGAGAAGTGTGTATACAGGGGGTGGCTGTTGGGGGTGTAGGAAGAGGGATGTGTGTGTGTGTGTGTACAGGGGGTGGCTAAGGGTGTGTGTTGGGAGAGATGTGTGTACAGGGTAGGGTTGCCAACTTTCTAATTGCACAAAACCAAACACCCTAGCCCTGCCCCCCGCTCATTACATTCCCCCTCCCTCAGTGGCTTGCTTTCCCCCATCCTCACTCATTTTCACTGGGCTGGGGCAGGGGGTTGGGGTGTGGGAGGGGGTGAGGTGAGGGCTCCAGGGTGGGGCCAGAAATGAGGGGTGCAGGAGGGGGCTCTGGGCTGGGGCAGGGAGTTGGGATGAGGGAGGTGGTGATGACTCCGGCTGGGATGTGGGCTCAAGGGTGGGGCTGAGGGCTTTGGGTGCAAGAGGGGGCTCCAGGCTGGGTGGTGGGGCCAAGGGATTTGGTGTGTGGGAGGGGGCTGTAGGTTGAGGCAGGGGCTTGGGGTGCAGGAGGGGGTGTGGGCTCTGGTGGGGCCAGAGATGAGGGGTTCAGGATGTGTGTGGGGGTTGGGGTAAAGGGGTAACCCCTAAGCGGTGGCTGCTGGTGTTGGGATGTCTGCTGAGAGAGGTGTGTGTACAGGGGATGCCTGGGGGTGTAGGGAGAGGGGTCTGTGTGTATTTGTGTACAGGAGGTGTCTGGGAGATGTCTGTTGGGGGTGTAGGGAGAGGTGTGTACAGGGAGTGGCTGGGGGTGTCTGTTGGGAGCGGTGGCTTGGGGTGTTGGGGGACATGTGGGAGGGGAAGGAGAGAGCGGGCTCTGGGTGAGATGGGGGAATTGTTCTGTTCTTTGTGCACACGGGCTCTAGAAACGTGCAAACATCGTGCGCTCTCTAATGCGTATCGCGCATGCCTGGAGCTCCCCCTCCCCCCCGTGCCCTTTGCCCCGGATGTCCAGCTCGGCCTTGCCGAGAGGTGGGGAGGAGCCGCCGGAGCCGGAACCTGCTGCTGGGTGGGTAGGGCTGGGGGTTGAGGAGGGCACGTGGGGGGCTGTGTGCGTGGTGCGGGGCGGTCTGGAGGGGAGGGGGTTTTGAGGGGGGCTGTGTGCGTGGTGCGGGGCGGTCTGGAGGGGAGGGGGTTTTGAGGGGGGGCTGTGTGCGTGGTGCGGGGGCGGTCTGGAGGGGAGGGGGTTTTGAGGGGGGGCTGTGTGCGTGGTGCGGGGCGGTCTGGAGGGGAGGGGGTTTTGAGGGGGGCTGTGTGCGTGGTGCGGGG